>NC_058194.1:23442370-23745400 GCF_907165205.1 Coccinella septempunctata
AAATCTTTTTTCTGGGATTTTTTAAAGCGGGTTGTGTTTAAGACGCAGTCCAGTGATGCAGAAGAATTTAAAGTAAAAATAGGCGCAGTATGCCGAGAACTTCAATTTGAAATTTTTCAAAAACATTGAATAGGTTATATTTCTGTCTACAAAATAATGGACAACGTTTCGTTTCTCTTGCTATTGTAACTGTTCAACTCTTTTTCTGAAGTACTAACAGAAAAGGTCAATTATAAGGCATTTTTGAAGGTGTCACTCAACCCTCCTTTTCCTATTTAAGATTTAAGGATCACGCTTAGTGTTGATACAAATTGAGTGGAGCATTTATGCATAACGTTAAAAATGTCTGCGAACGAAAGCTCACCTACTCTTGCATTTTTTCTGATTTTGCAATATTTTGCATGGTGGTCAAGTTATTGAAGGTCTAACTTTTTCAAATTGACACACTATATTCTTTTTAGTTTTGAACAGTAACCGGTAAAAATATGACAAGTTTTTCAAGAATTCGAAAAAATAAATTCGGAAAATTTGGTTCGCCAAGAGAACGAAAAACGCTAAAAGCCATAGAGTACAAAATTCGGTTAGAGGCAAGAATCGTAACACTATAAACCCGTCTTTCAAGCGGCCAGCAGTCACGTCACCCCAAGATCCCCCGATCCATTTATGAGGGAAGGAAGAGAGAAAGAATGCCCAAGATTCCGCTTGCCCATCCAGAGGCCAGATGCAGAATGGCGGTCTGGAGGAGAGAAGCTGGCGCGCCAGCACCGGGAGGGACAACCATCCCAGTTATCGATCCCAAGTCCCGAACTGACAATCGGGACCCCGTATTCAGATGATAAATATATTGATAACTGTATGTGTACGTTTCCGTGAAAGACCGATATTTGGTAAATGTCGATTTTTCCGTCGAATGTCAACAGTCGCATAAACGTCTGGTGTAAGCGAAAAAAAAGTTGTACATACATTATTCCAAATTGTTGAACGCATCTTGAAGGCATGTGTATGCCGAAGATACGTTTAGAAAGATCTTGATTTTAGGTAGATCTACATTTAGTTTGATCTACTTCTAAGGCCCGGTTGTTCAATTCGTGATTAAAGTTAATCCTGGATTAATTTTGACATTTCCGTTCAAATCTGTCACGTTAATCCAGAATTAACTTTAATTTCGGCTTAAACATGAATTGAACAACTGAGCCTTAGTGGTAGCGCCCACCAAAAGTAACACTGACATGACACATACATGACAAAGGCGATGCATAATATGTGACACTTCACTCAGATGTGCGATATCTGAAAATTATGCATCGCCTTTGTCATATGCTTGTGCCATGTCAGTGTTACTTTGGTGGGCGTTCCCACTAAGGTAGATCTGATTTTTAGATAGATATACAAGGTGAAGCTGAAAGTCGAGAAATATTTCTAGAGATATTTTACAGTTGTTAAGTGGGTGATATTCCACTTCGACTCAAAGGTCTATTGGCCTATAGAGCTGTTCTTACAACTGTGTCATCTACAGTTTATTAAGTGTGCTACAACTCTTAAACAGGGCCAACGATAATCGGCTTTTCCTACATAACTTCTGAAGTGAATACCATAATTAATATAATCTACTGTTGGTATTATTTTAGAATACCAGCACTCGTTATTTGCTTGTGTTTTGATTCTTCGGATTCACTTAGAATTGTTTTCAGAGGCTATTGTTTTATTCCCAGTTTTTTCAAATGATGCGTATTGAAAAACTATTCCTTGAACCTTTTTTTAATTGAAGGACTTTTGATATATTTTCTGAAAATTAACGATTACTGATTACTTTACGTTCCAAGATGCATATCTAAGTTCTTCTTTCAAGAATACTATTTGAAAAAGGTGCTACTGCTTTTAAATCATGCGTATTGCGATAGCAAAACGAAAAATATGTCGAATGGACTTATGCTGAGATGCAATTTCAGTTTACCTTCCACCCATCCTCTTGTGATAGCTAAACACGTCTCGTGGTTTAACAACTCATGATAATGAAAATCATATAATTCTCTTTTTAGCTCAATTATAGATTTTCATCAAGTATGGCCACTTCAATTGAATAGTATTTTGATACGCATCGTCTAAAAAAACTGAAACCAAAAAGAATGTTGCAGAAATGGGAAACTCGCCCTCCAAAAACTACCCTTGGTGAAAACGAAGAATCAAAGTTTCATAGGCAAATAACATGTCTTGGTACCCTCAAATAGTACCCAATATATTTGAATGTATTATGGTGAGTACCTATTTCGTAAATTGGTAATGTAAGAAAAAACTATTGTCGTAGTTCCTTTTCTGAGAGTTGTAGCATCCATAAAAATTGATTTATAAGTATATGAGTCCATGAGATAAAGACTATTTTCTTTTGTTCCATCATCCCCAGAAATATTGCTCGACCTTTTCCATTCACCTTGGATATTTTACAACTCCTAGAAATGAATTATTTGGCAGATTCATCTTTATGGTTCGTAAAGATTCAGTGAATCGCCAAATTAACAAATCCTTAACGAACATGTATCAGATGAAAATATAGCAAATGATTTCACTGATATTTATTTTCTTTTGGATTACAGAGTTGTGTTTTCTCTTACAACTGATATCAAGCTAAGATTTGAAAGTTTTGACTGCATTAATTTTATCGGCCATGGAAATTGTCAACTGCATTTCTGATCTGATAAGTTCTTCTAAGAATTTACGGATTTACTTCACAAAATTTATTTTGTGCAAAGATGTATCACATTCTCGCATTACGGTCTTTCACAGAAGTCTTTGTTAATTGTTGATTTATTATCGCAAATACATAAAATGGGGTGTTAACCACTCTGTATACCATAGCTGGGATAAAGATGAGGACGAAACAATGTGCTGCAGGAAGGCAGTTCTCAAATGGAATTTTCAACGAAAAAACGCATTTTCATGAAAATATTGTATTTTCTTATTACAATTTGAGTATAATAACAACAATATGGAACCCTACTCATAATTTGCAAATCTAATTAACATTCCGCTGTTTTTACAAAGAAAAAATTGAAACTTTTGCTTCATCTGGATTATGACTTTTTCGCAATGAAATGAATTCATACAAAATTTTGAAATTGGATGGAGTTCAGTTTCACAGAGTTGTGAAACCCGTAGAAGTCAATTCCCATATGGAAATTGTAGATAACCCCCTTATTGAGCTGGAAGCATTTCGTGACTTCCCTGATTTTTTTTCAATTGGACGTTTGCTGAAGTAAATTCTGTATTGCGTGTGTTGAATGATGATACGTTACCAGATAAATCGCTATAAATCGTGCAGGCTATAGCCGAAAACACAGATTATCCGATGGCTTAGAGTAGGCAGTCGAAATATGAATGAAAATCCATCAAAAATACCATTGCATCTTCTTGATCATCAAAATAGTGACAGTAATCAAAATTGATGTTTTGTTTCGGCTCATTTATAGAGGTTTGGAATTCAAATCTTTGAGGACCTCAAGGAAATGTTCCATCCTGTATCAAAATCTACAGTAGGTAGACTTATTAAGGACTACAAAAATTTCAAAATCAATTTCACGAATGACCTCAATTTAAAAAAAGGTGTTGATTCAAACAATCGCTCGAAATGGCATTGAGTGCAAAACGCAAAATTTACTTGAGATAAATTCAGTAAAATAAGGAGAATTATCGAATTGAGACTGACATTTAAAAAAGTTTGTGAATGTATAGATAACATTTTCTTACATCAAAAAGATCGCACTTCAAAATACTAATTGACCTGTCCGAGAATATTCACAGCAAAAAATCATTGATATATTGAATTCATATTGAGTTTACTATTCACTGTGTTTGAAAACTGTTAATTACAAAGTATGTCATTATTTCTTGAATTCTTGGATGAATAGATAATATTTAGATAGCTGTGATATTTCAAACTGAGCAATTATTTTTGGAGCTCACTAAAATATATGATAATTCAGAATTCACCAGCACAGGTATGACACGAAGATATCCCTAGGTAACTAAATATGGTAAAACATCTCATGACATTTAGATAAGCGGATATGAATTTTGGGGATAGTAACTAAATTTCTATCCGTCTCATCTTTTATTCATGGTATACAAATAGAGTGGTAATTTCCCATTTTATCAAAGCTTAGCCGTATTTACGTTAAGCTGAGTTTACACTTAACGAGCAGAACAAGTTACACCTATGTGCCACTGCAATTTTCATAATTCGTATGGCATATAGAAATTCATCTTCTACTTTGCAGATTACATTTTCTCTCGCATGATTCTGAATACCATACTTGGCTTTCTCGGAAAATTGACTAAAAAAGAGTCGTAAATTCATGGATGGTATTAACCTATATAACTGTTTTAATACAGAGTGAAGTTATGAATTTTGTGCCCTACTTTTTACTCAGCCCTGTACATTGAAATTGAGTAAGATTAAAATAGGATAACGAAAAAAATACTCTAAATAGCAATCTTAACCTAATCCGAAGATTCCAATGGTGTTTTTATCCTGTATACACAGGGTATTCAACAGTAGATTCACAGGTCAGAAATTAACACCTTTTTCTTATACCATTTTTTCCGGTTCGGCCCTGATAAAAAGATATAGCCATTTGAAGTTTTCATAATGACCTGTGCCACCCTTGGAAAAACAACATTATTTTGAGAATAACTAGCTAAATCTGTGACACTACACAACTGTGGATCTTTTGAACAGACTTTTGTATTCAGCCAAAGTAACCAATTTTTCAAATTTCACAGATTCTTTTTGACTTTTGAACATCAAATTACTCGATAACGGCGCATTATACGAGAAAATATAAAGAATACTTTTACTTTACGAAACCTTCGAATATTCCTTTGATAGCGTCCAACTTAGTTTCAAGAGTTGGATTCTTTGATTTTAGTATTTTTATGGTACGTAATGGTCATAATGAGAAAAATGAAAGACGTGGTTGATATCTTGTGCTCGAAAAAGATTCATCAAATAAATTAAAAACTATATTTCGAAATTCATTTCATTCGATGAATCCGTTTGTGAGATAGAACTAAAAATAACATTTTTTTTATGCTTTTCCAACAGCCTGTATCTTTTGAACCGAGCCGATTCAGAAAAAATGGTAAAGGAAAAAAGTGTTTCTTTTGACCTCAAGAATCTGCTGTTAAAATATTTGTACGAGTCAAAGACTCACCCTGTATATTACTATTCAGTGCGCGCTGAAGTACTCCCCACAAATACGAAAATGGTTTTGAGTATTTTTAGTGTACCTATAACACTTCATTTCTAATTCTGCACGTTAAGTGTATTCACAATTCAACTATATGTAACATGTATTCTTGTGTCGAAAAAGGGTAAAGCTTAAGCCAAAGTACTCACCTCCATAATTCGGCCTTACTCTTTTATCGTAGCTGACACTAAAAGAGTCCAGGATCGCCGAGATGTTCACGTCACCCAGATAACTCCCTCCTGGTGGAGTCCTGCACAAAAATAGGGACGGTGATTAGTTTTTATGTGGGTACAGTTCGTTGTCGATCGTTGAAGGCCATCTCAACTCTCGGCGTTCAAACTCTAACCCTGGGCGGAAATTCTGTCGGAGGGTGAATTCCTCGAGGGATGGGATGTATTCGGCATCTTTTGGGAATCAATCCGTATACGGGGATTAATTCGCGATGAAAAATTCATGACCGGGATATTTGGGAAGCTTTCAGGAAACAATGAACGAATACAATATGAGACACGACAAAAAATATCCTGCTTTTAGGGCCCATCAGAGCGAGGCTTTCAATGTTTCAGATGGAAGCTGACCTCTAATTATGATTTCTGCAATTTATTGGAGGATGGTTGAGATAGGCGTAACACAGAACTGGGCTGTGCTATCACGATTTTTTTGGCATTTGTTTCAAAACCTGTTTGAAGTAGAAAATTCCAAAATTCCAGATTGTAAATATTTTTGAGATGATTTATCATAGACGAATAAGAAGGATGGCACGGCAATAATAAAAAATAATAAAATAAACCAATTCAAAATATATTTGGTCCTTCGATCTACTGCTCATATGAGGAATAACGAAAGAGGTTGAATGATGATGAAAAATTTATAACGGCATAAATATTCTTCTGATTTAACGGTAGATCAACCAGTAGAAAAATAGGTTTTCCAATAAGAAGTTTCATTTTGGTATTAAAAAAAAACGAAGAGGAAGGTATGCCATTAACGAACGATGTCAGCCAAATTGTCGCCACGTCTACGCTTACAGCACTATATCCTTTCCATGAAATTTTCCGTGGGCCTCACATAAAATCATTTTTCGATGAAAGTCGAAAGACCTAAGTCTTTATGCAAAATACGGAGTAATGTCGTTTTTAAAATGCCTAATTCCTAATTATTAATATTATTTATTACTACGGGCTACAGCAGCAATTGTTCTTGAGCGACTCAAACGATTTCGATTCTTTATATCACTAACTCGTCCCAACAGCTCAAATTTTTCCATCAGTTTTTACTATTGCTTGCCCAAAATTGCTTCAGTTTTGCGAACCGTGATTTCAAAATTTTCACAATTTCATCGTTCCATTTTTAGTAATGGCATAGTTTTCACTTGTCAATTGTCAAAAAATGACAGCTTCAGAACAGACAGATGTCCAGATAGAGGGCTATTCAAAATGCAACGCCTAATATATTGATATTAAATTAAAAAAACTGGAAAGCAGTGTATGTTCATGAATTATTTGAGTTTCATCTGGGTAATAATTTCTGGGGTGTAGAATGGTTTTTGATATTTTATTCTTATTTTCTTGCGCAACAATCTACATGCTGAATATTCTATAATATCGAAGGAAGAAAGATAGAAACGAAAAAACTGAAACAAGAAGCGTTCACAGGCATAACTGCAAATCCCGTTGATGGGTCTGTCGAACCCAAAAAGGTCTAAGCATCAATAATAAGAAGAAAAAGATGACATGTATTTTCATCAAGTATCGGCCACATCAATTCAATAATAGGAGCATATTTGAAAAATTCGAAAGTATCAATATCCAACTTGGTCCTGACCTAAACCAAAACAGATTAAGAATAAAATCATTGATGATCTGACAAATAGAAGTGGGAAATCTGACAGTTTTTTCCGAATGAAATGTAATTCACAAGAAACCTTTTTCGGTAAAAAATGAAAAACTCGGACGACAGCCGAAACGTTGAAGAAAATAATTCAAAATAATGAAAAGGGTGTAAAAGTACATCAAAGATTCTTCTGCTTTGACAACTATAGAAATTATCCTACTATCTTTCTATACAAAATGAACATTATTGACCTCATTCGAAATGGTTAATTAAGTTTGAATTTCTGGACCTGCTCTCCAAAAGAATTATTTTCTTTGTTTTCTGATGAACCTATACTTTATGAGTTGACGGAATACTGATTTTAATGATTTTTGTCCAATGTGTAAAGTGGGTTCTGATTATTGCTTCCGTTCAAACACTCGATATTGAGGAAAACCAAGAGGAAAAAATGCCTGACTATTTCTAGAGATCGTTGAAAGATTCGTTTCATTAAATCTGTTCGAAATTGATTCGTTCAGTTATTTTTTCATGCCACCGCCTTATTCATTTGACGATTATAATAAGAATATTGTTGAGCAATTTATGTCGGAATAAAATTTTACTTCTTTTTTACGATCGCCATCCTACAAATGCATTTTCCCAAGTGAATGAAGACGATAAATCATAAGAGCCATAATTTCAATATAATCTTGTGTTACTCTGCTCTTGCTACTCCGCGAAGCAAAATCGAGCTGTAAACAATGTGCGAAATAGAAGTCGATAAATGTGACGACTCGAATAACTGGGAAAATGCATTGGTGGTGATTGATTTAGGCAGTAAACTCAATTCTGAAATGTATTTCATAAAAGGAATTGAATACATAAATACGAATAAATATTCTGTCATTAGACCAAAAAAGAAGCGCCACGAATTTGTGGATTGCCTACCGTTTATTCATGTTTTGAAGGTTGAGTCATTTTTCTGCAGGAGGTAGAACTGTACAAAATAAACCTCTTCAACGAAAATCAGCTAACAAAACTTCCAAGATGACTAGTTGAAAATCATCAAGAAACTTTTTCAATGTTCACCTCCCTTTCATGATACACCAAGACTTTTCTGGAATTTCGCGCTTTCTGCCATTTTAACGTAAGTTCTCTGGAATTCTGTTCAAAAACAAATATTGTGTGAGTATGAAATTTACTTGACTGAAACTAGATCTAGAAGACGTTTTCCCGAATATGGAAGAATGGCAAATAATGTCATAGGGGGAAACAAATATTTTGTTAGAATTAAGTGTATAGAAGTCGAAGATTCACTCTGTATATTCCAGTCGCTTGAGGCTTTGATGAACTCATTCAGCTTTCGCTTTTCCCCGTCTCCACCCAAATTTTCCTCAGGCACATTTCTCTAGAATATCTATATATAGAGCCACGAGTTAACAAGTGGACTCTACTAGGAGACGAAAACCATGCAATCCTGGTGCCTTGAAAATCAAACAAGAATCCTCATTAGGAATGATAATTTATTCATACCTGTAAGACCCGTCAACGTGGGGATATATACGCAAGAAAAAGAGAATTAATAATGGACTAGTTCCATGAATTCCACCTCGTGAGAGAGGCAGCATTCACATAACGAATACTGCTATTCACTTGTGTAATATCTCTGGAACTTTGTTGATATGTTGGCATAGATGAGAATTTTCGCTGAAGCATATCCCTGGAAAACTCTAAGATGTCTTTTTATATGTCTGTTGGGAATATACTCAACAGAATGTAGGTTTTGGTTTTCGAAAATGCTGCAAATTCTTTCCTGATCAAAATCGGTAGAAAAATTCTGTTCAAGAATTTTGATCAGCAATAAAATTTCACTTTGAGTCCTGCATTCACCTATCCGTTTCATATAATATAAAAGGTAGAAGTTAACTCGAATTAATACTGAAGCAATTTAAGAGACTTCTAATCGGTGCATAGACCATCTTCACTTTGAAATTTTCCCATTAGCATACGTACATTATGCCGACCAATAATGTAAACAGCGCATGTTCAAAAAAGCATTAACTTTAGACTTAAATAAGTGTGAAAACACTCTACTCATACTGAAGTAGTTGAAACACGATGGAAATCGTAGAATCCATCCAGTTGATGGATTTCACGTGAAATGAACTCCCTTCTATACAGATCCATTCTTACGAAATGAAAAAACAGGATGCTTTCAAGAGAAACTATGTTTAAGCCAAGGCGGATGACATTATTCTTATAAATATGACTAAAAGAAAACTCGAATGAATGCTCTTTAAAGGTCGTATTCATATTCCGGATTCAGGATGACATTTTTGGGGTCATCTAGTGTTCCTTCGAAATATTAATTCGAGAGCTGGAAGGTTGATACGGCTAATAGGTTCTTTGGGCTAATGCAAAATGTATTTTTGTCTTACTCTCTCTAACTTCGAATGAACTTTTGAATCGTTGACCATAATTATCTCAAAAAAAATGAGGTGAATTAAAAAAAAATTCCTGAACTAGTAGGATTTGTACAATAATTTCGAAAGTTGATACTCTCTGTTTGTGTAATTGCA
This sequence comes from Coccinella septempunctata, assembly GCF_907165205.1. Taxonomy (NCBI): domain Eukaryota; kingdom Metazoa; phylum Arthropoda; class Insecta; order Coleoptera; family Coccinellidae; genus Coccinella; species Coccinella septempunctata. The sequence continues at coordinate 23,452,005 of NC_058194.1, forward strand.
AAGCCTACCCAGATCTACTCATAGACTTATTATAGTTGGGGAGCCGACGATGCTCTATCGGGATTTACTCGAGCGTCGTGGAGACCTAGTGGATTTTGAAGATTATATGGTAGAAAGAAAAAAAGGCTTTATGATGTATGCACTTTCAGCGGTGGGGAAAGCGTCTGCAGGGTCTCAAAGATGTAAAACAAAATCGTCAGGTGTACATATTGGAGCGTGTCAGATTAAAATACTGTATATGCCCCACGTGTCTCTGATAATGAATTCATGCTTATCTGACAGTTTGCGCGGTGGTACTGGCCGTACGGAAGAGTTGAATATGGTCAAAAAAAAATTTCCAGCGTGTCAGATTTTTTGAGGATATGTTAATTGAACCCAAAGGAAGCTAATTTTCAAGGGACTGACAATTTGGACGTGACGCAAGGTCACAGCGGTCCTTTGAAAATGTAAAAAAAATCGTTACTTGTACATACTCGAGCGTATCAGATTTTCATACAGATGATTAATCTGGGTGTTGTAGACGTGTTGACCCATTAATCTGACACTAATCAGGGGGGGGTTTTCTTAATCTAACACTTTGAATATGATACAAATCCTTTTTTTTTCGAATATTTCCCTCCCTGTACCTCTAATCGTTTTTGTATTCATTATGAAAGTTGTAGATAATAAAAATCTACACAACTTTTTTCTGAAGCAATTTTACATACTCTTAACCGTTCTCGAGTTAGAGGGCGATAAGGGCGAGAAGCTTAGTCACACATGCGAAAGGGCAAGGTCAATGTAGAATCCCAGTCTAATCTACATTCATCCAATTGTCAAAATGACAAGGTATTTCTATGATGACAATTTCGAAATAAGTCACGAAAATTTTAGTGTTGTCTGTGACTGAACCTTAGAATGTACTATTTTCCAACGAGTGAATTTTCGCTTCAGCATGTATCGCTTAACTCCTCGCATTAATCGCCATATATCCCAAAAACATTTGGACGTAGAAAAAATTGCTTGGGACAAAATTTGTAGAAAATGTTATGCTCTACAACTTTTATAATGAATACGAAAAAGATATACCAAATATATCTTTCTGACACGCTCGAGTATATACAATGATCGTGTTTTTTCACTATTTTGACAGACCTAGACAATTCTCCCTATATACAGGTCTAATTTTTGGTAGAGTTGCTCTACAAGGTCCAAGGTTCCTACTGGACGCCCAATTATTGGTAGCTCATAAGAACATTTTTTGCGATGATTTTCACGGTTTTTTCTGTGTTCAATTCCGTGCGGAATATAATCTTCGTTTAGAGCACTGCTCCACTTAAATTATATCAGATTCAATATTTTCCGAAAGCATAAGTATCACGCCGATAAATTTTCCCGCATTGGCCCGAATATTAATCAATTCCATCTAATAAGCGAGCTGTATCGAGGTCAGCTAACCATAGAACAGATTAGATCTATATATAGTATTGTGTCTCAGCAAAATGTTAATTGTGAACAGTAAACACCTCGGGAAAATTGTAGACTGTTAATTGCTTCCCTTTTCGTGTTTCGGGCTGGATGAGACTGATTGAAATTCTCCTCTCTCGTTCAACCGATATGCCTGTAATGAAATTCTAAAATTGGTTAACTATTCCACATGGATACATGATTTTAATCACTGACGTTAATCGGCCGCCTTGATCGAAATGTGATGATGAGTTTTATCCTTGTCGGATAGCAGGATCCGGTACACTTTCGGGCATAATGATATCGATGGCATGAAAATAACAAGCTTGATAAAAGTTTGTCCACTGTGAAACCCTCTCATAATCGCCCAATCCACAATGTCGGAGTAAAGTCTATTGAACTAGGGGTTTCAAATTTCTTACTCCTCTAGACGACGTTATCTAAGAATGTGCTCTTTATTCAGAAGCTTGTTCATCTATAATCATCGCTATTTTCTGATTTGGTGCATGTTACAACATGTATCCTGGTATCATATTGTCCCATTGCACACTGCTAAAATACGAGTACTCTCTGAAGGTACCTTTAGAAAGAATATGGGACAGCTACACTGTGCTTTCTCGCACCAAAGCTGTACAGTCTTCTTCCTCACAAAACAAAAGTATGAACAACATCCACTTTTTCAAAAAGAAATCAAAGAAATGGATTATCTCTTACAGAAGAATGCGACTGCATGGGTTTGTTAACCAGAGATGGGGTCAAGGAAGCAGAAGATGGAGAGAGAGAAAATTTTTTGTTTTTGTTATGGGATTGATTACGGTAGATTCGGGTGACTTGGGACAGTACTGTAACTTGGGACAATTACCCCCTTTGCAGATTTCTTTGTTTCTTACCATTTATGAGTGAAGTTACAAACTTATACCATTGTTTAGCGTCTTTTTGGTTAGTTTAACAATTAATTCCTGTTGTATGTATTGAGTTTGGCGTGACCAGAGCATTTGAATTGACAGAGAAAATTTACGAAATCAGGAGTGTAAAAGCGCGTTTTTTAATGGCCCTCATACTTTCTAGTGTCCTGTACATGTGTTTCACTTTGTGTATGTGTAATTTTTTTCTGGATACGTGGGATATTGGGATATAAGATATGTTATGAAACAAGGTTGTTTACAAATCAAACGGCAACACGGATCTCTTTCATTTATTTTGTTGTTTCATAGGGTGACTTGGTACAATGCCGAATAGATACAAGCGGTGCATTGGCAGCAGGAAATATGCCGATTTTTCGCAAGATATTATTATTTACGTTATTTCCACAAGAAATCACAAAAGAATGAAAGAAATCAAAGTTCCCTTGTTTTGTTTAATTTTTCTACATTTGAGTTGCAATATTACTTTCGCTGTAATAAGGGTTTATAATTTAATTTCCTTACCGAATTTCAACTATATAATAACAAATTCTAATTTTTCGAAACTATACACCGTCCCAAGTCACCTATTTCATTTGAGAGTTGAGCAATCAATAGATGTCAACTTGTGTCCCAAGCCTCCCAAATCGGTGGGTTACTTGGGTCAAGTATATTTCATTTTTCTCAAAATTTATTTCGGAATTCTGAAGCATGGTATATATCCTAATCAATAGTCTGAGTCATTGAGCATATTCGTACCACTTTTTCAAACAAAAATAAGTCACCGTTTTGAAAATATGACAAGTTGAATTCAACAATCATCCTAAGTCACCCGAATCTACGGTATATCCTTCATTTTGTCGAGTATTGTGCACTCACCAATTAAAGGGTATTTAAGGTTCATACAATGAAATCACGCCATTTAAAAACTCAACTATAATCTCTCGTAGCATGACAAACTTATGAATTCTACCTTCATGGAAAATTGCACAATTTGAAATGAAAATTGACCTGTTCAAGCTTTTCTCCAAAAGAAGTAAAAAAAATTTTCCATATACTTAATACTGGCGAAATTCAAAACTAAGCACGTGGGTCTGATTTGACAAATCTGAACTCATAGGAGATTTCATTATTTTCTCAATAACCAGCTCCATGAATGAATCAGTGCTATCACAGTAATATAATAGATTATTGATCTGAAATTTCGTTCAACTTGTTCCATTTTTTGAATAAAAATTAGAAACTTTATTCAATAAGTGGTAATTCAAGACAGAAAAAGCCTCTGGAACTAGGAACAAAAATTTCCAGAATTCCAAGAAAATTAGTTTCCTTCTTCATTCTTTGTGATGCTATCCGAAATCGGGTTGTGACCATGGCGGAGAAATAATATGAGTTTCGAATTCAGCTGCACTCCCTGTATTCGGAATGACATCAAAGTGTGGGATTGACGACACATCATAATGAACCTCCATTGATGAAAAATCAATCGCCCTATTCATAGCACCCAACGCAATCACTATCTCGAATTCGTTTCGTATATTCTTTATCGGTATCTTTTCCATATAATATATCTTCAATAGTTCATTTCTGGAATCAGCGAACAATGGCGACTACGGCAAGTGGAAAGGATAGAATGGGGCTGGAATAAAAGGAACACCAAGTGAAATACTTCAGTCGAAGTGTAAGCAATTCTGCGAAGTTGTTTGTTGGAAACTATTCTGTGGGAATCTGCTATTTTTCTGGTTCTGAGCGCACTCTAGCAAGTTCGCGAAATTTATTGGCTACAGATATCATACGTATTTGGCACGGGTGCAGTGTCTGGGGTTCGTACTAATTTTAAGGTCACTACTGGCCGAGATTTATTCCGGATATAATGGATTTTTTCGGCGGTTTAAAATTTGAGGATAGACTTTACTATATACTGCATGAAAATGGTAACAAGATAATACTTTGTTCGACATCGAAAAATATTTATTTCCATCCTTCATAACATGGAGGGTTTTCCCATTGAAACCTGTAGTATCAGTTGCACATACAGCCAGGACTTTGGCTTGTGGCGGCTGGACTGAAAATCCCCCAAAAAACACTTTTAACTTCCACCTATTACGATCTGGATGAACGTTTGTTGTTTCTCAGATTATGGTGAGAGAATAAAAATTGAAAGGCATTAATGCAGGACAGAGACGGCTGCAGCTCTAAGGCCACTCTTCTACCTGCGCCAGTACACCAGCAATTGAACAAAGAAAATTGATAACAAGGTTATCTGAACAATTGGGTGACTGTTTACAGGTTTGTAGGACAAAAATGACTGCTTGAAAATCACTTAGTTTCAATACATAGGTCTCATCATCATTCCTCTGAACAATATCAATTCCAAACCAGAAAAGATGACCATCCAGATAAGAATATACCACAGTAACTATATACCTGCACTTCTGTGAATTTCATCCTCAATTTTATGTTATTATAAACGATTTCAAGAGAATAATAGTAATTACCACGGTTATTGCTGGTTTTGGCCTTGGTTATGTCCCTTGTGGACCTTCACAACTACTATCCTCACTTCAATAGCCAGAAGTTTAACAAAGCTCTCGAGTATGGTAACCTGCGGTCATTTGCGGTTCAAAACGATGACGTTGAAGGGCTAGTTCATGACGTCATGTGATTATAACCAACATGACCAAAAGCTCTTGAATACAGTTGGTAAATACCAATAATAATAACCAATGATAACCGGTTACTCGCTTGAAATTGGTTTATGTACTATTATCTTGATTCACTCAGGTACCAAGGTACTCTCAGAGCTCTTTGAAAAAGCTGTCCGAGTTTGATTGAGTTTTAGTTTTAAATAATGAACCTCCTTATTCTTAAACAAATGTACAATAGATACAAGAAGAAGTACATGTCGAAATAAGAGCGAAAAAATACAGCTGAAATTGAGTAGAAATAGCAATTTGATTCAGGGATTATTTGAGATAACAGTAATCCAAAAATCCTTTACATTTTAAGCTTCAGTTTTCACGAGAAATACAGAAATATCCTTCTTGAAAATGTTGAAATCTTCAATTTGTTAAAGATTCCTCAGATATCTGCAATACAGGAATATCTATAGTCAACACAAGTTTTTAAATACCCAGGCTTTCACTGATACATTCCTGGTATCTTCTTGACACTTTATATGAAAGGAGAAAATTATGACTTTTTGTCCCACATAAATATGCAGAATGAAACAAAAATTGCACTGAGCCTGTTAACCTCTCTCAGATGTATGGGTAATTTATTATAGTTTCAAACATTCGGAGAACTACAAGTGCCTAAAAGCTACCTGACATTACAAATTGCTCCTTTGGACACAGATTTTCACTGCCAACATTCCAGCTGAAGAATAGTGAAGCATTGTGATATTGATCCCTTTCGTTTCTGAACGTGTATAATTATACCTACTTTCACCCTTTCTTTATAGTAGGATAGAATATTCTGGAATTTTCTTCCACATTTCAGGGTTTTCTGAGTTCGAGAAGAACATGAGAAAAAAAAAATCTTAACCGATTGATGTATCTGGCTAAATACTTATATTGCATCGTCCCATCTTAGGTAATCAATACTCCACATCCTTCGAGATATCTTTCTCTTCAGCAAACTATTGTTCAACTTCCCATCAAACCCATTCAATTGACTTCAAATATTTCTTCTGGTTCACGAACACTGCACGTCTGGGGAGTGGAAATTCAGATGGAAAGAGAATGATCGATCATTTCAGACCTATACTCTGTATGAACTCAAACAAATTCACCTCTCTATTTATTTTCTTCATCATAGCAATTCTTCCTCCTGTAGTTTACTCTGCAGAGAAGTTTCGGAAATATGATTCCTCGATTTTCAAGTTTAATCAGTCGATTGCAAAGAGATTTATCGACGACTAATCTCATTAATTTCATCATCATCTGCCGAATTTACCCTTTTATTTAAATCTTTGCATCTATTTGATGTGACCAACTTGCAAGATTTAAACGATTTAAATTACAGGGATTAAGGTAAGGTGGGGTATGACCATAATGTGTGATGATATGACTGTACACATAAAATCATGTTGAAGAAGAGAGAATTATGGAAAAGGAATGCCCTAATACATATATAAGATTTGTATAATGAATCTTAAATAGTAAAAAGTTATAAACATTTAAACATAAAGTTGTAACTCTCAAAACTGAAAATACAAAACCGATCTTCAAAATTCAAAACGAAAGATTATTCATTAAAATATCACGAAAAATTAAAAAATAATAAAATAATGCCTCATTACATCTTCTACTCAAGTGTAGAATACAAACGTATAAAACACTAATCGACTCGGAATAACTGACAATCCTCCATATTTGTTAACGTCTAGCCACGCCATAAACAGTAGTAAAGAACGCCAATAGACTCATATCGAGAGCAAATACTAAGAGATCATATTCTCATAAAATAATATCAACCATTTTCCACAAATCGACGTAATTCGTTTGTGGAAGGGATTTGTAACAACGTGAAGGATACAGTTCTATATTTAACATTCCAACAATAATCCTGGAGTTTCAAATCCGAATAAAACGACAAAATATCGATTCTACCGTCGGCGAATATACAACTCATCTCCAGTCGATAACTGAAGACCAGAGTACATTTAACCGACCGATATTATGCTGAATTATTCGAATTAGGAGTAATATCCGATTCTTGCTGGAATTTAATATGCTCTTGAGTGCCCAAATATGAATTGACGACGAGAATAGAATTTCTGCAATTTTCTGGAAGTGGTTGCGCATATATGACCAATTTTTCAGTCGGCAGTCACGGCATCACCAGTAATTACAATAACTTCTTTTCCGCATCGAACGAAACACTTTTTTTCTTTACCATTTTTCTTGAATCGTTTCGGTTTGAAACATACTGGCTGTTGAAAAACCATAAAAAATGTTATACCATAAAAATACCAAAAATTCAAATAACTTAACTCTTGGAACTAAGTTGGACGCTATCTGATAAATACAGGGTGATTCATAACTATTGAGACATAGGCTAAGGGCAGATTGTTTGGACCAAAATATGGCGATAGGACCAAATATATGAAAACTGGCTAATTTTTTTATGAGGGCCGAATCGGAAAAAATGGATAGGAAAAAAGTGTTTCTCTTGAATTCAAGAATATACTCTTAAAATATTTAAACGCACACTGTATAATTTCAAAACTTTTACCTTCACTACCTCAAAAAGTCTGTTGTTATTTTTTTGAGAGACACGCTGTGAAATATAGAATGATTCGGTATTCCTAGTTGAAGAAAAGCAAAACCTTTTTTGATGCGGAAAAGTAGTTATTGTGATTACAGGTGGAATATAAAAGTGATGCCGTGACTGCAGAGATGGCAAAATTGGTTGTATGCGCTAACTCATGCAGAAAATTGCAGAAATTCTCTTCTCATCCATATTTAGGCACTCAGAAACATATTAAATTCCTGCAAGAATCAGAGATTACTCGATTCGAATCATCCTGCATAATGGATAGTTGTCGACAGATTAATGTAATAGTCTTCAGATATTGAGTGTCTACGAGTTGTATTATTCGTAGACGATATCGACATTTTATCGTTTTATTCTGACTTGCAACTCGAGGATGATTACTGACCCTTCATCGTCAATTCCAGCAACAGATTTCCCTACTATAAAGGACTAACATCTATTCCTGTTAAATCACAGTATTCAGACATTTTCTTTCGATAAACTGCTAAATAAACAGACTAAATATCCAAGAAAAATGTGTGAGAGAAAACGTAAAAATGAGCATTGCTCGACAATTGTATAAAGCCGAGTAACACACTGAAATGGTGACAATTCTAGAAAAACCTTTATCCTTTTTTGTTGATAGGCTTTAAATTATTTGAGTCACGATATAATTAAACACGTAAATTAATATTAAACTTCTATGCAGAAGTAAAGTAAAAGAGTAAATTCCTTTAAGTAATCAGCGAGTTCGTTTGACTCGAATTCAGCAGAATTTCGGTATAAAATGATCCATCATTTTACGAGTTCCGTCTGGATGCAGAATCCCTATAGACGTTCAGGACCTCAAGAAATATTTTAAGTCGGTTGAATGGGTTTGATGGAGAGTGAAACAATAGTTCGCTAAACAGATAAATACACGTCTCGAAGATGTGGAGTATATGGAGTGACTGAAATGAAAGTTTGGAGGGTGAAAACCTTTGATGGAAATATTCAGACAGACACATCCACCTTTCATAACTTTTACATTTCCACCTCGAATGCAGAACCGAACCATTTGGGAGATTTAAAAGGGAGTTTTCTAATTCAAAAGTGTTGTATTGAAATGGATGAATAAAAATCCTCATATACATAAACCGCCTTATAAGTTTAGAAACCAGACAATTCTAGGAATCATTTAATTTTTTCGATGCCAGATTTTGGGAATTCTGTATCTACATTTTCTTGTGGGGGAAAACCATTTTAGTCATATATCGATCGAAATAAGAAGAATTAGGGCTGCTAAGAAGATGGATGAAATAATATTATGACGATTTTTATGTCTTCTCGAATCTATAAATAACCTGTTTGAGGAAGTACTTGAAATTATATTTTTTCTCACAAACAAAATGTCCCTATTAGACTCGATTTGCGATACATTTAAACTTTATTCGAAAATAGCAATTGAACTCGCAGGATTAATAAATTCGAAACGAGAACTTCAACAAGCAATTTTTAGGAGACAGAGAGCACTAAAACTACAACTTCATTATATTCGAAAATTATGATTTCCAATGTTATTGACCAAACGTTTCAGATCATTATCTCTAACTTTTTAAATGTCTTTAAATGTCAGAGTAAGCTCAGAATATGCTATGGAATACCTAATACCAGTCTATTAAAGATAGATTCCGTTAGGGGTAAATAAAAAAGGTATAGTGAGTAATGTTACCCTCTGTAGATCTTTTGAACTAGAATATTTTGTGAAAGTTCAGGTCATTAATTGAATGTTGATATTTTTGAGATATGAAACCTAAGCTCATTCAAACTGGAATATTTACAGATTTCATGTTTTATTACCATTAATGGGCATTCGAGGAATAAATGTTTTAGATGTTTCTACTTCAGTTGAAAAAAACAATTATTACTCGCTTTCTGTTGAATAATTCATGGACAGTTGCAGGAATATAGGTGAATAATGATTCTTAAATGAGTAATTGCTAATAGTATTCCGTTTCTTGCGGCTTGTTAGAGCCACTAATTACACTAACACGAAAAATTCTCTGTATAATTACCGTGCGGAATCCATAGTTTTTCGGGTATATGAGTTCTTCAGCATACTCATTCGAGGAGAACTCAGCATGCAAATTCCGCATAGCTCTGAGAAATCCCCTGCCAAAATTGTCAACACCCAATATTTGAATCACATTTATATATACGGAGTGGGACTTGACTTTTCACAAATGAAAGATGAAATAGACGTAGACAAAGAAAATATAGAAAGGAGGTGCAATTCAGTCCAGCACCAGGAAGAGTGATGACGTATCGAGTGGCCAGGTCAAGCCAAATTTTATGACAGCTACGCCAATGCGTGATAGTGTGACGTAGCCAGTGGCAATACCACAGTGGCTCTATGCACCTTCGATCTCCTCCCTTCTATCATAGAGTCTCTGCCTTCTATATCTTCTTGGTGGCAACCTGACAAGGTTCATATTTAGAAAAATTCAAACAAATCATCTCTGATCACAAACCATCTAGTCAACATTGACAGTTTTTTATCATTCCACTTTCATATCACTTCTGATAGACCTATTCAATGACGACATTTTCTACTGAAATTTCTGAGAATTCATGTATAAAAACTACTCGAAATCAGAGAAATATGCTAAACCACACTTGTGTGCCCCTCGGTTCTGACAATGTCAGCTGATCCGAAATGCCGTCATTCAAGGTATGCTCCATTCACATTTATTTTAGCAGTCGGTTGGCCATGAAATATCTTTCTCAAGTTTTTGTAACTAGAACGGAGTAAGGTTGGCACTCATGAAATGTCATAACGCCGTTGTCACCATAGATAACACACAATTTTTATTACGAAAATGCCTAAAAAAGAGACAGGGTTTCAGGAAGTGCTATTTAGAATTCAGGTCCACTCATTCAAATAATTATACCCTGATATTCTAAAATCCACAATACGTCAGACGGTAGCGAGTCATATTCAATGTAAGAGAATTTATATAATGTTTCATCTGAATCTAAACGACTTATATTTCAGCTGAATATTTCCAAAATCTGAAAAATTGTGGATGAAGAGGATGACAAAGAATTTCCTTCTTTTGGGAGACTCAAAAAATATAAAAAAAATTTGAGAATTTTATGTTTGAGTGAATTAATGCGAAAAGTTTACTACAGGATTTTCGATGAATGTCATCGTAGAATAAGTTCGAAAATTGATTTTTCTATTTTTCATTTGACTTGTCCTAGACATTGTAAATGTCTTAAGGTACTGATAAATACCCAATTATTATTATTATATCAATGTATCAAGATGAACACCCACAAATACGCACCAGTTGTCCTGTTAATTGTTTATTCATGTAAAACTTTTGTTCAAAGGTGAAGTTCATCTTTACAAGAAACCTTTTACTCATATTGATGCAAGATGATTTTTGTTGAAGAATTTAACATTCTTGTAATTATCTGTTAATTCCTTCGGGAGATACCTATTCCATACCACTGCATCATATGCATTTCATCTTCGGGTTAATATTTTTGAAATCTACAACTGATGTAACGTATGCAAACTTCAGGCAAAGAAGATAACGAACATTAACTCTCGTCAAGCTACTGCATATTATGATAGTATACTGATCAACTGATCTCTTGTATTTTCCATGCAAATAACCGGATTTGGAATGTCTTCAATCAGTTTGTATAAACTTCAATTATGTTCGTCACATATTTTCCGAAGACATTCGACATTCTGATAAAATACGTAATAACAGAAACTTTCACGTAGAACAGGCAACACAGCGTTAATTTAAAACCCAAAAATGTTTTGACAAGCTTCATAACCCCACATTTTCGTTCTATACAGAGTGAAATGTGTCAAATTTCCATGGCCAACCGAATGCTAAAATAAAAGTGAATGGAGTTTTTTTCAAATATCCTATGCCTTACATTCACAGAAAAAACACAAGCACAAGTAATCTTTAATACATATCCCATAAATTAATCGATGGTAGAGTCCAAAACTTTACACAGGGGAGGAAATATTCGATTTTTTAAAACCACTGCATAATTGCGAACAATAGCACCACGTGTTTCTGAAATAAAGAAAACTGCTTTTTATCTTAGATCAGTAAACTAGCCTCCCTCTGGGTCAGACCAAAATAGCTTCACCATTGTTTACTTGTATGCGTGACTCCTTTTTCACCCCGTTTTACAGCGTTTGGGAAAACTGCCAAAATACCTGATTATCATCACGTGGTCACTATAGGTATCCGTTCCAATGGGGAAAAGTTCCATTTTTTCTGCTGAATATTAAACAGTCCACATCGGGTCTTTCACGCATCGAACTTCCCTAAATTTATTCCTCTATTGTCATGTTTCGTCATTTACATTTTGCTGCATATCATCGGGGATCCGGTTATTGATCCGGATCTGAATGGCAGGAATCGACGAGTGCCTGGGATGGTCGGATCGCTAAAGTTCATGCCATAATTAAATACTGTCGGTAGATTGGGAGCAATGAAATTTCCGAGTTGCGATTCCATGCGAATTTTCCGATATTAAACTTTAAGGCGATGTTTTAACGCTGATACGGTAATTTGCGGCTAAATTCAAACGCTCATTTCACGAATACGTCAAATTTCAAAACTTGTTTCGGTATCGAAACGAAATGGATATGCTTGAGGTATAATTGAAAGTTTTCTTTAGTGGAAATGTGTTTAGTATAGACATTAATATACAGTTTGGTTTTTGATCCAACCTCAATAATTTCCAATTTCACAGTTATAATATTATATCCTTAATTCAACAAATATCAATTATGTATGTTGGAAAATTTTGTATGATTTATTTTTACGTCACAATTTTTCAAATTGTATTTATACATAACGTGTATTTTTTGATTAATGTGGTCGATGAATCAATTCAATTTTCAGGGGTAAGTTTTCTTACCCCTCATCTTATATTGTGAGAAGAGTCCTATGGAGTTTCGATTTAACCAAAAGAAACCTCAATTGGATTATTGCTGAAGTTGTTGGAGCGAAATCAGCTCCTAAATGCATTTTACACCATTACTTCAATCTAGACGCCCCACAAAGTGAAGTTAAGGTAACGAATTCAGTAGGTACTTGTCGAATGTTCAAGAATAACTTATTTCAACTCCAGGTTGTTCGAGGATATATTGAAAAATTCTTAGCCTACTATAGAACCAAAAAAAATTTCAATGTCAAAATATTTTGTCACTCAATATATTCTCCTCTTAATTGGATTCATTTATTACACCGAATCTGCAATGTTTCTAGACCTTTCAAAAAAATGTTTCTTCTTGCTCTGCAAACCAGACCTCCTCAGCTTTTATAACGTCCTCGTTGGAAGAAAATTAACGACATTTTAAACTTTTTTCAGTTGAGGAAAGAGATGATAGACGGATGGAGCCAAACCTGCTTAATAAGGGGGTGTTCTAGTAACTCAAACCCTAAATCACCAATTTTTTGAATGGCAACATGAGATTTGTGGCAGCGTAGTTGTCCTGCAAAAACAAAACACCTTTGGATTGCTTTCCGCGTCTTTTCTCTTCAATTTCTTTACGTACAGTGGTCAGTAATGTCGAATAGTAATCTCCGGTTATTGTTCTACCCTTATCCAAAAAATCAATCATGATTACTCCATGGCAATCCCAAAAAACTGAAGCAAGAACTTTTCCAGCAGATTTTTGGAAACGAAACAACTTAGGTCTTGGAGAACCAGAGTGTCACCATTCCATCGATTGTTGCTTTGTTTCTGTATCGTAGAAATGTACCCAAGTCTTATTCATAGTAACAATTCGGTTCAAGAAGTCTACATCGTTTTCAAATCGAGCACAGATCGAACTCTATGCTTCTAACCTTGCATGCTTTTGGTCAACATTCAAACATTTGGGGGTCCATTTTGCAGTAATTTTTCTCATGCCCAAATTGATGTGAACTATATGATGAACTCGTTCGTATGAAATATTCAGTGCTTCAGGTATCCGTTTTAGCCCAATTCGACGGTCTGATAAAATCATGTCATGAACTGCACCGATATTTTTCGGGGACTGACACAGAAACTGGCCTTCGCGATCAGTCGTCATCTTCAATGGAAAATTTACTTCTTTTGAAGCTTGCAGTCCAATTTTTCACGAGCTATTGGTTTTTCATTACCGTCAGGAAAAATATGAGAAATTACCGCTCCAATACCATACTGGGATGAGTCAGTTATCAATTTGATCGGAAAATGGACATTGATCACCAAGGGTATCAAGCATATCTTAGTAAATCTGCTTACCTCTTAACCCTTTTAAATATAGGTACTGGATGATGGCTCGATACTCCAATTTTTCTATTTTCACAATTTCGGTGAACATCCTCTTTCTTTTAATTTATTGTGTAACTCTGGTTTACTTTTTTGAACTCAAACTTCACACTGCCACTTCTAATGAGTTATTGTTCGTTGCTATGGTAGAGCAATATTTTTTTTATTCATGGAACTGGTCTAGGCTAACTAGATATCAATTCATCCTCGTACAATAGTACCTTTAGAATACAAATAAGTACTGTTGTGAGGAATCATGAAATTATTAAAATGAGGAATATTATTCATCTTGACATGATATTTGGTTCTTAATGGAACACACCAATCACTTGAACCATGAAATGTTACACATAATGTCAATCAATATCCGTTCGCTCATTGAGTTCATAACTCAATGCTCTAAATTAACTTGAACTTCAGGGTGACCTTAATGTAATCCATGCAGACATAGTATTTACACGATATATCTATAACGCTCCTCGGCAGTCCTCGGTAACATTACTTGAGGTTGAATGTTAGATAATATTAGTTGTCCTATAAATATTTCACATTCAGTAAATGTTACCTGAAAATACTCACTGAAATTTCTTTGGAGCGTCTTAAAATAAAAGTTTAAATATAAGGTCAAAATATCAACCTCAAATATTTCATATCGATCTTAGATCATTCTTCATGGGTTTTAAGGATTCCTGAAGCTTATTCATAATTCTACAAAATTCTCTGTTTACTATGAATATTTTGAGTAATAATTGAAAAATTTCCTGCTGATATTTTTTCAGACATAAAATGTCTGAACCGACTAAATATAATATTAGGTACTTTATCGGTTAATAACAGTAAATATCTGTATGAAACCATTACAGATTAATTAATGAAGAGAATTTGTACTTTCTTGATAGCATCGCTGTGTGAGTTTTAATTAGGCATGCAATCTCCTGCATAGTCAGTAGTAATCAGAACCTGCAGTTTTGAGCTAGTTATTTTTCTATAGCAAGCATGATTGCATTTCAATCCTAATGTTGCTGTTTGAAATCTTAACAAACGATAGGGTGAAATATACATATACCCACAATTATAATAAATTTTGATTCAACCTGCTGAAATAAACTTCAACAAACATGTTTCGATGTTGTCCCAATAGAGAGTGTGTTTCTCAAGAACGGTTGCAGCTTATTTGGATGAAAAATCATGTTTGTTCTAGGTGAGTATGGTGGTATGGTGAGCAGTAACCGGTTCCTTCGCCATTTTGCAACCCCTCTAAGAACTATTCAAAATTGAAATAGGTACAATAAGAAGTTCGTTAGCCTTTTAAATTACACTGGACGCGACTAAAGATAGAAAGTCTTCTGCATCAAAATGGGCTCAGTAACTTATCATCTGAGAAGTAACCTAGCTGAAATTCGGACGTCAATTCAAGTTTCACGATACGAGTATTTATTGTACAGCTCCAATCTCGAAGTTTTCACCGAGATCACGGAAATTTTAATGAAAATTTTCATTTGTACTCCTGTTTCCATCTCGAACAAAGTTCCTGAGAGAGGCACGGCTTGACAAACGCCGACTTTTATATCCGTCTATACCTCGGAAGTTGCTTACAACGTTTCGCCACTCGAACTACTTTCTTATAACGTCTATAACATGTGTTGTTCCAACGAATGCTGGAATTAATTCGTGAGAAATTTTTCGAGGCTTCCACTGTTTCTGAATAAAAAAGGAAATGTTTCGAACTTCACGACTGCAGTGCTACATTAGGGTAGACATTATTCAACAGCATACTGAAATTGAAGTATGTACCTCTTATTCGAAAATGAATTTTTTCACCGATATAAATACAACAAACTCTACTTCAATGAAGACATCTTGAGTTGAAAATTGCTTTCACATATTGTGTTTCTTCCAGGTGAAAAGAAGACGATTCTCGAAACTAAACTGAAAATATTTTGTTGAAGCTGTACATATTTCTCTTCCATCTTTAGTAATATTCTTCACAGGTCTGGTAGTATTGAAGATTGTTGAGCATTGCAGAATAACAGGACTTGAGGATAAACATGCACTATGATTTGATACATTTTCAACTTCGTGAAACAGTTGAAGAAAAAAATTCTTGTGTAGCACAGTATAATATTTTGATTTGAATCAAAAAAAAAACCAAATCAACCCAAAAATCATCCCTTGAATCTTTCGAAACTGTAAGAAAGTTTGCTTTGCTACAGGCTACTTTCAGTATTTCAATTGAAATCATCATAATTTTTATATGTCTTGTATGTATATAATTCTATACATGAATATTTACCTCGATGTGCTTGTTTTAAAATTCAAAATACTTCTTATATTCATACGTTGCTACTTTCTGAAAATCTTTTTCGATACTTATTCTCGACTAATCCATCTTACCGAAGGTATCCAATCTGCTTCACCGGCTTTTTTCTCGAATTTATTCGGACTAGGGCATAAAACCCGCAATAAAACCAGAAATTCGATCAAACGAATGCTCCCTTCACGTCTACAGCCCTTTAGAGGGTAATACCGTCGAAATTGAAAGGACTGCAAATCAGCTCATCATAATCTTGGTGAATAATTGCTGTATCATGCACGAGCAGAGCTGATTCTTATACTGAGTGTTCCTATTGAGGGGAGAAACGTCAAAAACTACCCTCACTCAACCATGATTTACTCCCTGTCATTTCTCACGTTATGATTTGTTTTTTTCAATTAATAAAAAAAAGTCGAATCACCACTTTTTGTGTCAGAAATGAATAGAGCCATTGTTGCTGAGAATGATTTGGTAATTGATGGGTTTCTCTACGCCTTTTTTATTATAAGGATGAAGTGATTAAACTTACTTTTTTAGATATTTTTAGTTCAATGATATGCACTTGAGCAGTGATCTATGTTATTGCAGTGTATCGAAAACATTTTTTTTTGTGTGGAAGTAATTGATAAATAATTATAACCAAAATGAATGAACATGTAATAAATAGATTCTTCAATCTTACATAAATTACTACCCTTTGTTTTCCATAGCAACTTGAGAACATTAATCACTCCTAAAGTAAATTTCATTGACCTCAAAATGTGTAAGTAGGTATATAAAAAAATTTGAAATTCGAACAATTCATCGATTGCAATCCTGAAAGTAAACATGACCTATACGGTCGCTAAGGCTGTAGTATTCGAAACAACATATCGCTCAAGTTGAATACTCATTCAAAGGAAATTCTTGTCAGCCAAAGAAAAATTATACTCTTCCCTAATTATCCATAATGCCACATCCTTCAGAATATTATGCTTTTTCCTATGAAGGCGTCAACTAGTATGTGAGTAGGTCGCAAAATATAAGATTTTTTTGAAGCTATAAACATTTCAATGCTTCGAAAGTATGGATCTCTAATAAATATTGAAGAGCATGAATGTTTATTCCTGCTAAAAAACGTGGAATTCTTTCGTGAGTCAAGAAGTAGTATTCCACCTAACCGGCTCCTACACCATTTTGTAGCCAACCATAACACGCAAATTGTATTCCCTCTCTTCCTGGACATATGTCCAGAATTCCAAATTTAAAATCATCATGGAAGAAGTCATGTACAACATAAATTTCTTCAAGAAGTTCCACATCAAAATCTCATTTCTATTCATTAGGAGCGAAAGTGTGAATTGTCCAATAATTCTTCTGATATGGAAATTAGGTTGAAGAATAATACTTCGGACGTTTTCTACAAGCAAATGGGTTTTTTATTGAAGTCTCTGTTTTATATTCATGGCCAAGAAAAACACCATTCTTTTTACTCCAAAACTTAATGATGATTTGAAAGTTGAAATTCTGATGAGGCAGCCGCTATTTGGTTTTTCAAATTCCTCACTCTCTATACTCTCGTAGTTATGGCTACTTTTGTTCATTAAGTGAATTGAGATTCACTTCATCATTTGAAAAGTTTTCTAGGAAGTTCAGAGAGAAAGGAATGGAGATTTATGGAATGATAATTCGCTTTATTGTGACAAGAATTCACATCAATACACAAAGACTACCCTGAAAATTAATAAACGATACTCGAAGTCAAACTGTTTGCTCTTTTCCAAAAATAAATAGGAATTATGAAAAGATATACGAAGCTCCGAGCCTCATCTTTCCAGAATAAACCTTCTGGTGTGGTAACCCACCCTTCTTTCCTTGTTTATATGCGTGGCAGAGGCGTAGTTTCAAAAATTTGGGAAATTTGCCAAACCAGCTAATCATTATCATAACCCATCCATGAGGAAAAGGGATGTGTGATGGTTTTCCCACTCGTCCAGGAGGATCCAACCCAAACACTAAAGTTTATTTTCGTCAGGGTGGATTATTTACGTTCTGAAATAGCACCGGATGCTGAGCTCAACGTATGGATGCATGAAGAGATTCCAGCAAGGGATGCTGGAGGTGGTGAAGGGTTTTATGGGAGATTTTAGGGTGGAGTAGGAGAATAACAGACGTGTACGTGATGAGACGTCGAGAATTGCCGCCCCAGGTGCTGGATGTGACATTTGGGGACGCGTCAACACCGGTGGTTGGATGCTTAAGAAGATGTTGAAAACTTACCCGCAGATTGCTGATTCTAGAGCGAGGGCAACCAGCACGAATGGGCACACCACTCGGCCAGGCCTCATCATGGCTTTGTTACCTACACGTGTACCGCTTGGGACATTTCATTCGGCAAAAAGCCACCCACAAACTGATGTTATTTTGTGTCACATCTGATAATGCACTAGGAGTGGTCTCTGGACCCAGCCAGCTCCGCATCCACTGCGCATGCTGTTGAAAAATGGGCAGAGTAAATCGTCAACTAACAAACCTTTACGGAGGTCAGGAGGAGAATGTTCTGCGCGAAGATCCTGCCCGATCTGGACACGTCGTAAACCGATTCTCAGCACTGCCGAACGCTTTCCTAACCTAGCAAATTTTATGACTACAATTATGCTCTTTATTCCGGCCAATTCACCTGCCGTACATGCTCAATAAATATCCCCCGCTTTATTTTTTCACCGGGATTTTCGCGGGCCTCTAGGGTGAACAATATGTGCCTGCTGAGATTTTTTCAAACGTACAGTTCGTTCAGCGATAAAAATGCGACACTTGAAAATCTCATCTAGCAGTTTTTATATGAAATACACCTTCTTAAAGTGGAATACGTCTTTAATGAACAGAATCGAGAAATTATTTAATTTTCGGTGCAAAATTAAACTCAGGTTTTGTCTTGAATTTTCGATTATTTTTTTTTAAACCTACACTGAAGATGTATTTCATTTTCATGGGAACTCAAATATTTTTTTCACCATTGATTTTCCGCGCTCAGTTCAAGAACTGATTCCAAGAGAGTGCATTTTGAATTTTTTATAAACTATATTGGAAAACTTTTTTAGTGATTTTCAGCAGTAACTCGACGAAGAATGAGATTTCAAAAAAAATAAAGAAATTGTAGCTGAACGTGACCGGTTTTCGAATGGAAGTTGAAAATTTTTTGCAAAAGTGATAGTAATTTTGAGATTACAAAAAACTTTTCGGAATTTTTTTGGGATTTTTCAATGCACTTGCAAATTTTTTCGGCGTAACCCCTATGCGGATCAGATTTTTCGCAAAAACAAGAGCTCATTCAAAATTATTGAGGAAAACACTTTTGTATACATTTTGCAGTTCGATACATATGGATTAAAGTTTTTCCGAAATTGAATTTTTTCACCTCTTCAAATGTTCAAATGTTTACAGGATAATTTGAATTTCCCTTCTGGAAATTCATTTACAGTCTCCATAGATAATTTTGCGATACTTTAACTCACACGATACAAACAATCAGTTCATTTGAGAATTGTAAAGGAAATTTATGAACATTGAAATTGTCTATTGGAAAAATTGAACAATTGCAAAATCGGTTGATCAAGTAATGTTATCAGTAAAAGAATTTTTCCTGGATTCATGAAATTTCAAAATTTCAATGCTTATTCTTGCCCAGAACGCCATCTGTAAAGATGCGGTGCTAACCTAGACGCAAGAGAGGAAGTCTACATCATTTCGTACTATTTCATTTAAATATGTATCATCATTCATCATGAGTCGTTTATCTTCCATTCTTTCTGGAATGGAATATATGATGCTGAAATTTAACGCTCCTCTTAATTTTATGCTTACTCTTCTACTAATATTAGAAATAGTAGGAATTTGTTCATGTAAACATATGAAAATATCCCAGGCAATATCGATTACAAAAACCAACACCTCCGCCATTTTGCAACTCCATGCAATTCAATATATTTTTCTCAATTATTTTGAAGGATAGTAGATTACTTACAATCCAAAGTTCCAATGCAATGTCTACCTAATAGAAGACATTCATTTCGAGAGTATTTATACGGGGAGTAAAAATGTGGTTGCATTTTCTCTTTTTGCTGTCATTGCAACCAACTAAGGAAAAGTCGCCACACAGAATAATGAAAATCATTTAATATGAGAAAATGGATTCAATTAATTACTTCGTTGATCTGCTTATTTTTATGAGGTTTCCAGGAAACTTTTACTGCAGGATAATGCATTGGACAATCCCCTGTTTGACAGAGTGTAATTACAGCTCATTTAAATATCATTACGAATTCTAGCAATAAATGAGCTATTTCTGTTTAATTCGCCTATCTATTTTATTAAATGAATTGTTGTTCTGTTAATTGAATTGATAGACTTGAAAACATTGATTTTGAGACCAAAAAATAACATCGGGATTAAATTCATCTCATCATAGAACCTTTCCTAAGGTCATTAACTTAAAAATCGGTAGTCATCAAATATTCACTGAGAGCAAAAACTTCCGCTGGAGCTCATTTCTCGCGATCATTATTCGGTATATTGCGAATTTGATAGTTCGACTTATTATATCGTAAAATTGCAGAATGCGGAAATTTGCCAAGTTGTTTGTATTGCTTTCGGAGTTGCCAAGGCGTTCATTTCGAAGGTTTGCATGCTGGTCGATCATAACACTTGTTTAATTACTGATTTGATATAACAAAATAACTCTTATCGATGCAGTGGGTCTATGCAACTAATCAACTCGACAGCTAATGCTTAAAAAAATTGTATAAGGTAAACGTGAACTATGACCATAACCTCGTGGGAGATCCTAATTACAGTTAGATTTTCGATAAGGAGGATCGATTTTTTATGACAATCTACCACGGTATTCACTACACGAGTATGGGGTAAAATTGAAAGTTCAATATTTCGCAAATTTGCATGTTTTGATTTCTTATATACCGAATTTTCTGTTTTGTATAGGAAATTCCACAGTAAATTTAAAAATAACACACAGAATTCTTTCGTCATGTACCATCTACGAAAGATAGAGTTGAGTTTTTTAAATGGCAATCGTAACTTTTTGTGTCAGGTATTGTTTGAGTTTTTGTTTCAGAGGATAGGGTTTTTTCATCAACCTTTTCTTTATTATAGAGATGAAATTTTATCATTTCATATCATTTCAATAAGTATATATTTTTCAACAAACATTATAAAACGACAATCATCGACAGCTCACTCTATACAGTGCTTTCCGAGTCCATTATTCACGAAATTGAGTCCAAAAATAATGTACTATAAAGAAACAAATTCAAGCCATTGTCTGGCTAACATTGAACCAGCCCCATCCTACAAGTGGAGAGATAGGGTTATAAAAATTGTTTGTGTCTGGCTGCAACTCATAAAAACCAAATGAAATCCACGCAGAGCTGTACTTTTTGGTAAAGCATGTCATACGCTCGACGTGAATCGGGTAGCTTCTTCCACATATTCATTTGACAATGAATACTGAATACAAAATTCCGTCAACTTGCATTAGGTAGATCGTATAACAGTGAAGATACAAAAACAAAATCTCGGATAAAGAGTTATGCTGCTTCAAGTACCAAGTTATACCTTACACCCCATCGAAAGGATAAAGATATATCGAAAAAATCCATTTTCACCTAATGGTATTGAAGAAATACTGAGTTTCGTCAGCATTATGAAAATCCAAATAAATTATACATGGCTTCGAATTTATTTAGGTCATGTGAAATGGTAAAATGCAATTAGGAAACTTCGAAGTGAAAATCAATCTTTATGTCATGAAAGGGGTTGATTGATGTGCATCCATATTATCGATTTAAGGGGCAATACAACATGTTTTCTTCCCTTTCTTGGACTCCATCATACTGTTATAGCTTATTTACATAATAATATCAGGGAAGACGGTCGTTATTGCATGTTGAATACATTCCTCATTCTGTCTATAAATCAAAGTTAATCGGTTTCGCATAGCGTTTTCGTGCTCTCCACATTCACGACAATGTTAATGGAAAAGACTTGGAAAATTTGAGATGAAATAACTTCCCACATTTTCATCGGCATAAATATTTTCAATGCGTAATTTTGCATTCTGAGCACTACTTATGAATTCATTAAGTTCATGTCCATCAGAGAAAACTTTAAATTTCCATGGAAAATTTTTAAAATCTGGAATTAACATAATTTGAAAGAATGTGGATTGTACTGCTCTCAGTGGACAATCGCGGAACTATAAATATCGTCATTGCTCTTGCACTCTGCTTTATGTTTGAGTGAAGTTTATTTTTTATAAAAAAGGAAATTATTTTAAAAGCTATGAGTCGTTCTGATCACTAATGCTTCGTTCATTAGTGTTCTCCCTATAAAAAGGTTCAAATACCAATGTTTATGTTGTTTCTCAAAATGAAATTAGAGCTACGCATGATCTACTACAGCTTCTTCAAAAAAATCCGCATCACAATGGACCCCGGAACACTGAAGTACAAGTGCATACTACCTTCGAGTATTAATACTCATGGAAAGTTACTAATGTGTCTTTATATTATTTGATAACAACAGGTGAAGCTGGAAAAAGCTCTATTGGCCTCAAAAGTATAAAACTACTAGATGCAATAGTAGAAGTAGTACAATATGTTAAAAGTGGCAATATTTATAGTTTAACGGCTGCGTACTGGGGGCACTGCAATATTATTTTCTGACATTGCATTTTATAAAAAAGTAAAGATATAATTTCAGGGCAAAATTGTAAATAAATGTAGTGATAATCTACTTGGCTGATACTTATAGGCGAATCCAACTACCGATGAGGGCGCTGCGACTTGTCAACAAACATGGCGGAAGATGAGTAATCATCGTGAAAACTCTATTGTGAAAGCAATGTTATCGTAGATTTTATTCGATTATAGAGATATTTGTAAAGGTAGTGAATAATTATGGGATTATTGATTGTGCTCGGGTTCCTCCAGAACTTTCCTGAACATGTTGGTGTCGTTTGATGAAGATTTTACAAGAACTTATATCCAGAAGATTTCATTCTATCATCACACTCACATGAATTATGTAATTTGTGGAAATAAATGAATGTAAATATTTGAGATAATTTATTTGGATGAAAACATATTATGCAGTTCAAAATGCCAACACAGAAATTATTTTCCAGCAATTACAACCAACTCAACAAGACCGCCTGAAAATTAATTCTACAGTTGTAATTTCATTAACGAAATTTGAAATTCTTGTCGAACGGTTTAATTATTGATCACTTTCAACTGCTTGCAAAATTCCAAGTCAAATCACTACTTTTCATTTGAAATGTTCCCAACATATCATCTCTTGAAGATTGCAAGTCCAGTAATGCATGTACAACTTCAGTTATGTAAGAAATTTAATCTCATATACTTTCTTCTGCTCAGGTTTCTCGGCACTATTGAAATCATGGAAATGAAAATTCGCATTGCCTTTCTTAATCGTCCAACACTAGAAAATTCATCTAGAACAAAGATATCTCCTAACCTAAAATTATAGTGAAAATTGGTAAATAGTTTCTCAACTGAATGACACTGATATAAATACTCGCTAAATTATTTTAATACCCATTTTTCTAGTCAGACATCCAAAAAATTTTGTGAATATAGTTCACTGGTAACCGAATATGTAATGAAAATATCTAACCCAAAGAAGTTAAATTCAAGTTATTACTCACTTTCTAGGTTAGTGATTTGGCCGCTAGGCGGCGTTTAGATTTTTGGATTCGCCAATCAACGAAAACTCATTATTACCGAAGAAGAAGAAACAAAGAAGAAAGAAAATAAAGAAGAAAAAGAACCGATGTGAAATCTTCTGTGCTGTCCAGAATGACACGAAATCAAATTCAGGTTAGCTTCAAACTGTCAAACTCATAGACAACTGAAGCTAAATCAACAACACATCAACAACTTGATCCGGTATGACTTGTTGCAATTAATTTTGCAAGTGGAATAAATAAAGTTAGAGTGAGACTGTTTTTTTACTTAACAACGAAATGAGTCGCAGAAGGGCACATGATGAGGAAGACGGATATGGTAAATATATTACAATAACACACTTGGAAGTTTTCTTATAACAACTTTTTTCAGACCGGGTATATCGAAAAAGACGAAGGGTATCTGAAAACCAGGAAATTGAAGACAGATTGGAATCCCTTATACTTAGGGTTGGAGAGAAAAGCACATCATCCTTGGAGTCCAATTTAGAAGGGTTGGCTGGAGTACTGGAGGCTGACTTACAATCTTTCCGAATAAAAATTCTCAGGATCCTCACGGATTGTGCAATTCGTATGCCGGAAAAATGTACTATATACACGACTCTTGTAGGGTTGCTCAACGCTAAAAATTTTAATTTTGGTGGAGAATTTGTTGAGTACATGGTTCGCACATTCAAAGAATCTTTGAAGCTCTGTAAATGGGATGCGGCCAGGTATTCTTTGAGGTTTCTTGCTGATTTGGTGAACTGTCATGTTATCTCTGCAACTTCACTTTTACAATTATTGGACAATATGATGGACTGTGCTAATGAGGAGAACGTGCCTAGGGTGAGCATTCAACTTGTTTAGTGATGATTTTTGTGTGTTTCATTTTTGCATAGTTCAGTAGCAAATTCAGCAGTTGAATTTTTTAGAATGAAATCTCTTTTTGACTTGATAGGTTCGCAGAGACTGGTACTGTTTTGCAGTGTTGAGTACATTACCTTGGGTTGGTAGAGAATTGTATGAGAAAAAGGAGCAAGCTTTGGAACATCTCCTAGTACAAATTGAAGTATTCCTGAATAAACGTAATAAGAAGCACCATAATGCCTTACGAGTTTGGGCAGTAGATGTGCCTCATCCACAGGAAGAATACCTCGATTGTCTTTGGTCCCAAATAAAGAAGTTGCGTCAAGATAATTGGCAGGAAAAGCATATTCCAAGACCGTACTTAGCTTTCGATTCTACTTTATGTGAAGCTTTGCAACACAATTTGCCTTCTATTGTACCCCCTCCACATCAGGATACTTTTGAATATCCTATGCCATGGGTAGTTTTCAGGTGAGCAAATAAATTAATTCAATAATATTAAAGGAACTCTGCTTATAGAAATGTTGGTTGAAAAAATGGGAGTAAATGGAGAGTTTGCTCTCTGTTATTTAGGTCCAAAAAATTCAAAGATATTTCGTCTTGTTATTATACAGTCATTTTTCCCGAAATAGAAGTTTAAAAAAGAATTCTCGTCCCATTTACCAAATGAAAGTTTATTGCGTGAAAGAAGTGTACTAAAATGCAATCGAATCCATTCACATACATGAATCTCTTTCAGATTATTTGACTACACTGACTGTCCAGAAGGACCAATTTTGCCTGGAGCTCATTCCATCGAACGATTTCTTATAGAAGAACATTTACACTCTATCATCGAAATGTACCATTTGGAACGAAAGGATTGTGCAGCCCATATTCTCGACTTCCCCTACAAATTGAAGATACCTCTTGAGTACTGCATTGTAGAAGTGATATTTGCGGAACTTTTCAACATGCCAACTCCTCGATACATAGAAATATGTTATGGTTCGATACTAATCGAACTTTGTAAATTGCAACCGGCAACTATGCCACAAGTACTGGCTCAAGCTACCGAGATGCTATTCATGAGAATTGATACCATGAATGTTTCCGCTTTCGATAGATTCGTTAACTGGTTTTCGTATCATTTGAGTAATTTCCAGTATAGGTGGACCTGGGAGGACTGGGATTCTTGTCTTAGTTTAGATCCTGAACACCCAAAACCGAAATTTATCAGAGAAGTGATGCTCAAGTGCATGAGGTAAGATCCAGATTTAATGATTTTGAGGTTGGAATATTTTTCCAATATAAACTGCTAGTTATTTAAAAGTATTCTTTCATGTGATGTTTCACAAGAATGAATAATAATAATAATAATAATAAACAACAAACAGGAATTACTGGCAGTACTGTTTGGCAATATCGGAACAACCCCTTATTCGAATTCTAGTTTCAGTTTTTGCAATTCCCCACGCTAATCAATTGACTAGGTGAAAATATATTGTACCAATGAATTTTTGATGATTTCAGATTGTCCTACTGGCAACGTATAAGGGAAATTTTGCCTGACTCATTCAGCTGCTTCATTCCAGAAAAGCCGGAACCATACTACAAGTATTCCCAGGAAGGCGCTGGTAAGTGTTATTATATATTTATATACTTGTACATTTTGAGGTTG
This sequence comes from Coccinella septempunctata, assembly GCF_907165205.1. Lineage (NCBI taxonomy): Eukaryota > Metazoa > Arthropoda > Insecta > Coleoptera > Coccinellidae > Coccinella > Coccinella septempunctata. The sequence continues at coordinate 23,478,518 of NC_058194.1, forward strand.
GATTTCTCACTCTTTTGAATTTCTGGTTTGATTCTTTGAATTTAGACATGTTTTTTTTTTATTCTTGCTGAACCAAGGTTATCTAAGTTGGATGAAAAAGTTTTTTCCTTACAACTGGAAATTTTATTTTCCTCAGAATACAATAATTATGTTTATATATTATTTCTTAGCCTACTATAAAAAGATGCTTATTGAACATATTTACAACTCATATTGAACACTGAACTGATTCCACAAAAATATCTTCCATAAGAATTCCCTTAGGAATTTTTTACTCTGCATGGTTCTGCATTCTATGCATGGTATCAATTCAATTTTTAAAAATAATATATTTATTGCCATACCTATTCATTTCACATTTCTTAGAAAATTTCAGTCGATTTTTCTTCTCATCCATATGAAGAATTTACTTGGTGAGTAATAAAACTTCTGAAGAAACTAATAAAAAAAGGTAAACTATCAGTATCAAATTCAAAATTGCTTCGAAAATCGTAATATTCTAATTCCTCATATTTACATACTCACCATGTAATTCACAGTAATGAAAACTTAAGTTTATACTTAAAAATACGTTTCATTTCTATAAAAATAAATTGCTCTATCACAATATGAAAAAAATTCAAGCGAAACTTGGATTCACATATACAAAAATACTGAAGTTATTTCATTGCTCTTTTTTATCCTTTGTTTTAGCCAAATAATTTTTTCTAGACCTTGGTTTATACGTACGTCTTCTATATTTTGAATTTTTCTTCTCAGGTAAGGAAGTCTTGTTGTCCATCGCGTGTTTTTTATCCAATAGTTCCAAACCTCTAGCGTGATTGACCAGTTGTAGAGCAATATTGTCAAAAGCATCTTTTTCAGCAGACTTCTTTGTCGCATTTTCCTCATTTTCCGGTAATTCCGCTCTGAAGATTTGTAGTTTTTCATTATTGAGTAAGTTACTCAATTTCGCCCTTATTGTAGGAAGAACTTCGATTTCATCCTCAATCAAAGGCTTCTTCTTGTTGACCTTGTAACTGATTGAGGTTAGATAACTTTGACTTGTTAATGGTGTACGTTGGGTTGTTATATTCATGGGATGAGTTATGTAGTTGTTTTGTGATTCTGCATAAAATTGGGATAAAGAAGTTGTTGGGGGTACTGTTGAAGCTTCATAAAAATCTGAATAGATTATTCTAGGTGTTTTTGCCACTGTTCTAGTTGGTTCCGTTGTGAAACTAGTTTTGTATATTTTTGATGATTGTCGCTTATAATTACTAAACTTTTTCCCGCTTTGCTTTGGTTTTGCTGGCCCGAAAATATCATCATCTGTATAATCCTCAAATTTACTCTTGTTTCTGCTTATTTGTACAGAATCATCTTCATCGGATATCTCCTCCACTAAGAAGTCATTTTCACTGCTTTTAGGTGTTGTTGTTTTCATCTTGGTGGTAGCTAATCTTGTTGCTTTGGATGATTCGAATGTCGGTGTAGTCATTTCAGTTGTAGGACTTGTGGTGGATGGGACTGGGACTGTTTCAGTTGGTGGATAAGCAAAATTATGAAACTCCGTAGTTTGTGGGCCGAAATATGTTACTATGGTGTTGGTTGAAGGTTGGTTGAACCTGATTTCGGTTGTCGATGGTGATTCTGTGTATGTTTGAGAATTTGTAGTTCCGCCGTAATCCGTATGTTGTGTTGATGCTGTATCGGTAACGCCAAAGGTTGTATCTCTCGATGTGCTAGGAAATACTAAAGTAGTTCTTGTCAGAACGTTGTCTGTTGGTATTTCTCTTGTTCCAGTAGTATATTCGCTAAGCCTCGGTGTAGTAAACCTTCCTTGTGTATATTCATAAGAGGTAGATTCATCCAGAGAACTATGTCCTACAGGTATTGTGGGAACTGGAGTAACCGTGATTATTGTTTCGTTAGGTTCTGGAGTACTTTGAATATTATAGGTATAACTTGCAGTACTTTCCGTATTCCTTTGGTATGGAGTTGTTTGTATTCCATAAGCAGTGGTTTGTTGATCGAATGTTCCTGGCATTGGTAATGTTATAGTAGTTTTCTGAGTTCCATAAGTTATGGGTGTTTCAGTCGTTGATAAATAGGACATAGGGGTAGTGGTTCTTCTGTAGAAGGTTGGTTCTTGCTCTTTCTTTAACTGAGGATTGGATGAAAGGGATTGAGTTGTTGCAGTTTCTTTATAAGGGCGAGATATCTGGTTGTCAATAGGTGATGTTTCCCTGAATGGAATATCTGTCGCTTTTCTCATAGCTTCTGTAGGTTTCACCGCAGGGAACAAGTTGAAGTCATCTTCGTCCTCATCGTCATAAGTCTTTGTTGTCCTTTGAGGCGATGGTTTCGTGGACTCTTTGCGACTCGCATATTTCCTGCTGGTTATGGTGAATATATCACCGACATCTTTCTCTTCCTGCGCAGATTTATCAATATCTTCAGCGGCAAAAAAGTGTATAGTCGTCTTTTTAGGAAGCTTCGTCGAACCCATATCTTTGACCACCTCTGTCCTAACCGACGGCGTTGGTGGCGGTATCAGTTCTTTCATGATGAATATTGGTATCTTGGTCGATGGTATTTGATTAGGAATGCTAGCTTCTGTATGATACTTCGTCACTTCGGTTACTGTTATGGGTGATGAGGGCACAAAGTGCACTCGGCTTGTTTGTACATCTCCATTTTGGACTGCTCCAACCTGAACCGGCGTCAGAATTTGTAATTGTCCGTCTGGTGTCCTCGATGTTGTAACTTCTGTAACTGGTACTATTTGACCCGTGGGCAACTGTACCAAAGTGGTTCTCGGCGGACTACCTGTTATTTGATATGTGGTGGGCGATGATGATGGTGTCATTCTGTTTATTGGTGGTGTACTGATGGCGTCTATCTTGAATCTATGACCTGTAGTGCTAGTCTTGGCAGATAAAGAATTGATCAGTTTTCTGTAAAGTTGAATTTCTTTCAAATTATTATTGTGTGAATTTGATTCATCTGGGAAGCTTGAAGGTTGCAGACTTGGGTGGGGGTTTGTCAGCGGGGGTTTTTCACGGTGTGTTATCAATATTTTCGGGTAGATTTCGTGCTGTGGTCTTGGAACATACTGTCTGTGCCATTTGACTTGATCTGGGCTGGAGTAAAACTCGTTATGCTCGTATCCGTTGACGTATCTCGGATTGCTCCTGATGACGAAGACATGGCCGGGTATGCCATAGTCAAATTTTCCATTTTTCGTGATGAAACCATCTTTTAGTGCCTTATCCACTGGGGAAATTGTGTACTCAACCTCGTATCTGTACCCGAAATTTATATCTCTGTGCCTTATCCTCTTGACAGTCCACAAAGCTATGAGTTGTTGGGCACCGTAGGGCACGTAGTGGTCGCACTTGTCACCCCTGCATTTTCTCTCGTTGTGACACTCGTCGCAATCGTTATGGTAGGGGTCCTGTACGAAACTGAACCCGACAGGGGTGGCATAGAGTTGACCCCTGGCCAAGATAGCAATATCCCCGAAGACTTTGACCGTCTGCTTTCCAGAGAATGGTGCGCTTTGTAAGTAGCCGCGCAAAGAAGGGTTACCATAACCGTCGCGTAATAAGGCTTGATGGGTCGCCTCACGAAGTCCCACCTCCCAGTCGACTAAGGCGGGTTCTTCCGCTTGTGTCCTTGAAATTCTCACGTGGTCCTCTACGTCTCTTTTCGATGCGATGCAGCTTACATCGGTGATTGAGTGAATCTGCGAAGGAAAAAGAAAATACTATGAGATTTTGTATATGTGTGTCATTCTTTGACTAAAACGCTTTTGATGTCATTTTTTTCACTCCCAATTGGTTGATATCATAGATTAATAAATTAATCTATGGTTGATATGGTATTCCAGTTTCATAGTGAATCTTTGGAGTAACAAGTACAATTTAGAAATCATATTATGTATTTATCTTCTAGGCTTTTATCGATTTCGTCTATCCTAACCTATTTAAAACACCGATAATCAATAACATATTGCATTGGGCTCAACCATTCTGAATTTTTCTAAATATCTTACGCAGCATCTTATACATATTCCCATATTTTTTCGTTAAAATCTAATATTCCGATATTATTTCGTTAAAATTTAAGGTGCACTTTTGGTTATAAAGCTATACAGAATGTGTTCAAAGACTAGTCTTTTTTGGCAGAAGGTGGAACTCAGCGAAATAAATCGCCTCCATGAAATATTCAAGATGGCGAAGTTATCAGCCCCTCAATTCCAATACGATTTTATAAAGACTCACAAAGTCCAACGATTTCGAAGATATGGTACCTATACCACTGCTAAAAAAAATAAACAAATCTAAAACCCATTTTTTATATTGCGGTGTATAAAATCCAAAAATGTTCACATATCTGGTTCATGGGAGAAAAATTGTCTTTTATTAAATGGTAATTATTTTCATGCATAAGTTGCTGTCAGTTTTAAATCCCATTGGGACTGTCAAAACCTGTTACTAATAAAAATTAAAAACCTATCCTCGGGATAAGTTAGAAGTGGTAATGTTTGTGCTAATTGGAACATAAAAGATGATGAAATATTCATTGTTCTCGCTCCTTCAATTGCGGAATTAATTTTCTCATCTGATTCATTATTGCTGGCATGATATAATTGTTATGATACTTGTCTATTACTTGTCGAATCAGTTTTCCATGACTTCACAACGATGTCTGGTCAAGCTCAAGGAAACTCAAAATAATTTTTTTCTTTTGGCGAGTATGTGTTGCATTTCTTGTTTTTTTTTATCAAGTATGATAGTTGTAGTAGTATGATAAAATTATATTTTCGGATCAGTTCTTGTGAATGGGAAATTTTTATTACATTGTTACTTCTCGAGGACCACCCTTTGGATACAATTTTCACTTCTTTGAGTCCAAAATAGATTCTTCATTTTTACTTCCAAAAATACATTCTTACCGAAGCACCCGAAGAATATTTTTCATGTTCAATCAAAGGTAGATGGTCATCGCATTATGAGAATCCATAAGTTGTTATGTGCAACGCTAAGAAGAAATCCTAGGAGGGGTATACCCTTGCTGTGAAGGGCATGTATTTTTCAATTCTGAGAGAATATGCGAAATGAATCATTGTGGACCTAAGCTTATTGTTCTTTTCCACGTTACCCAGTCTTCATAATAATTTCGTTTTAACATAATTACCATATGACGAAATACGTGCTTATTAAGATAACATCTACAGCGCAGTCACTCTACAAAATGAATATTGAATTGAGAATGAAAATCGGAAGAAATATTTTTCAAAAATTCATGGTAAAAATCAGTAATATGTCATTGAATAAGGTTAAGATCCTCGAGTGGTCAACGCTAAATTATGCAAAGTAGAATGGTAAAATAGTACTTCATATACCTAATATTCCAAAAATATTTCATTCGAATCAAACCAATAAAGAGGATCCTAAAAATTTTCGTGGTCTCTTTCTTACCCAGATATAAAATTGAAGTGGGAAAATTGGGATATCACATTAGGGACATTTAATTATTTTTTTTTCTCATCAGTGGTCGGAAAAATTTATAAATCTCTTGATTTTTGAAATTATTGAAATATGATTCATAAAGATTGTCAAGAGGGGTTTGTATGAATTTATGGTTGAAGGTGAACCCTATACACTGTCAGAATTTTTTGAATTGTGTAGAAGGTAAATAGTTTGATTTTGACGAATTTCAATTTTATTGTGTTGTACAATAATTCCTGAATTAAATATATATTCTATTCTATTCTAAAAATTATGTAATATATTTTTTTAATCAAACTCTAATTTTCTCTAGAGTCTTGTCAAACGCACAATGTTCTATTGTGGTATTTTCCTGCTACTTCAGGTTTTATAGTCTTGATATTATGTCGTTTGCGTATATGCAGAATTCCCCTAGTTAACCCTAATTTTTTGAGCGGCAATGCAGATTAAGAATTTATTAGATCGAATCCGATTGCAAGTTGTAACTCTTCAAGAACCTATTTCTAGGTTCTGCTGCGTATGACATGCTTCACCATGCTGAAATTTACATCGAGCGTTGAGACAAACCTATGAAAATAGATTAGAGTATTTTGATGATGTTAATATTGAAAATATCCACAAAATATTTCATTTTTCGTATAAGGAGTGACTGCAAGGATTCATTTTTTGAAAAGTGTATCATTAACACTGCTTCTTGGATTGAAGAAATTATGCTCATTTGTAACATGGTGTTAGAAAAATAGGCAAAAATACTACTCCGAACGATGAGATATCGATTTTTCATTGGATCTCAAAATGAGATTCATGCAAATTCGAACAGCTGCACACAAGTTGTCCATGAATTTCTCAAATGAAAGTATGAAACAAATTTTAGGTTTTTTCAATGTCATTTTTGTTACAACCGTTCTTTTTCGATGTGCCAATATAAATTTTCAGGAAGTATTGAATATACTCTGTTATGGGACTTGATTGCAAGAGTTGACTATTGAAGAAAACACATAAATATCTTATTTTTGTTCTGATGCTCGTAAAATTTGAAAAATATATTTGATAATATTTAATTTTATTTATTATTATTTATTATATTTATTATTATATATTTAATTATTTGTGTAATAGATTCTATTTCTTGATCCTAGCTAGCTCTGTTAGGAAGAACAGGTCATATAAAAAGAAATAGAATAAAATATCACATGATGAAAAATTCAGTTATATTATTTTTTTCTTGAAAAAGTGAAGTAGAAACTAGAAAACTGACAAATGAAATTGAGCAGATATTCTAAGAAAAAAATATATTTTTTGTACCACCTTTAGGCCATCTGCAGTATCTGAGCAGGGGCATAGATAGACTAATGGGTTAATCTATGAGCAGGGGCTTTAAAAAAAAATTATATGAAAGACCCACACTTTTTTTGACAAGGCATCACCCCTTAAATTTTTTCGCAACTCTTCATTCACATTCTGTACAAGGTGGGCAAAATTCATTGTCTACTGAGGGGATCTCGAGAACTATAAGAGCTAGAAGAAAACAGATGACACATTTCCGAGTTTTTTTTTCAGAGAAACAAAGAATGGTAAAAACCGTAGCCTCATACGATTCTTCGTTTTTGAGTTATTAGCAAAAAATGAAATTTTGACGATTTCGTAAAGTGCACATAACTTTTTTTTCTTTGAAGGTACAGATCTGAACCTTGAACCTTCTAAAGTACTTTTTTACGTAGAATTCACTGACGGCTCATAATATGTTTTCATTCTAATCATTAGGCGAACTTTCGCCTTTTAAATGCACACTTTTATTGAATTTGTTATTTTTGAATTGGAAAAAATTTTTTGTCGGTAGATTTCACGTAAAAAAGTGCCTATAAGAAGGTTCAAGTTTCAGATCTGTAACTTCAAAGACAAACAAGTTATGAGAACTTTTCTCAATTTTCGTTTATAACTCAGAATCTAGGAATGATAGGCCGATTCTGTTTTCGGATTTGGATTAGTCAGGAAAAAAGAGCTCGAGAATTTGTCTTCCGTTTTCTTCTAGCACCTATAGTTCTGGAATTTTTGGACACTTTTGAAGCACGAGCTCAGCTCAACTAGCTGTAGTAGTGGACAGTACAGTTTATTGTGGTGATTCAGTATCAGAATTAATTGAATTATCTCAAAGGCTATGGAAAATTAAACTTCCGTCAAAAATTGGGCAGATTTTTTTAATTAACGAAAACGTGCCGATTTCCTCGAGGTGAACGTGCGCCTATTTCGTCAGATATTTACCAATAGATAGACGACGACGGATCCAAACGTACGAAAGTATCCCATCTCGTAGAAACACAATGAACACCGTGCGAATCTAATGCAAAAAGACGCGCATCTCTAGATCAACGCACATATCACTTGCCGAAAGCTGGGTATTCACTGATGGACGGCAGGCGCCTCCGAGAGCCGCTTCTTCTCGGCCCCCGGAGCCGGTTGGGGAGGACGGCGCGACGGTCGGGCGCTCCGGGTGCCGGTCGCGTGCCCCGGAAATTCACGGTTCCGCGAGATGAAAAATCGCGGAAGTTTGGACGCGACATGTAGCGAGCGAGAGCAAGTGGGGGTTTTCCAGATTAGAGGGAGGAGAAATAGGGATAGTGTGATTGAAAATAAGAAGACTTTTTCGTTCCATCTTCGCTGAAACTGAATTGTTCTTAAAATAAGAATTTCAATGAATAAAACGAGCTCCCAAATGTTAATCTTGTGTTCTTGTATAGTTTGGTAAGGGGATTACATTCCACTGTGACCTTAAGGTCTATGGTCCTCCTCACCAGAGCTATTCTGATAACTGCGCCATCTACAGCTCGCCCTCCAGCTCCAGAGTTTCAATAAACTCTGAAAGAGCTTCAAGGAGGCTTAGTCCTCATTCCTCCTATAATTTTCTGGTCCAAGATATTCTTTGTGCGGGTTTGCAATGGTGGTTGAACAGGGGTTTCATCCCCTTCAGTTTCTGATTAGCCCTTTCTGATCACATGCTACGTAAGGCAACAATGTCCTGAGAGCAAGCCAGTCAGGAGGCATTCTTTCTGGAATCTTGCAGTTCCAAAATCTCTAAGGCCCGTTTTGCACCAATACCCCTTAAAACGAGTACTTAACTAAGTGTCTTTTAAAGTTAATGGAAGCTTAATTTCATTCCCAGTTGCACGACTGTGGCTTAACAGAATCTTAAGTAAGGGGTCCTTAATTTTTATATCTAGTAATATTTCTATTTTTTATTTTGGTGTAACTTCATCCTAGTCCAATAAAGCCATTTCATTGGTTGGCCGGTTGCTGATGATCGTTGTCATTTCTTTAACCTAACTTTATTGTCTTGTCAGTCAGTTTCAAGTAAATTATTATATTATTATCGAAGAGTGACAACTTTTTGTTGCTGAATTAACATTATTATTGATAATGATATCGATTGTCAAATAAGAGGTACCTCAGTTCATATAAGTACAACACTTTCTTTGTAAGGTCTTGTGTGAATTTGTTTCATTGATGTTGAACAGGAACGTGAAGAAAATGTCCTTATTGTCCTTGTTAGTAAGAATACGGTGAATGATTGTCAAGCAGGTGGTGGTAATCTACAAAGAGCACTCAACTTCTCAACAAAAGAAAAAAGTTTGTCTGATGACATTACAATAAAGGCAAAAGAAAAGGCTTGGTGTTCAGTACTGAATTAATTCAATTTTCAAAATACATCAAAAACGGGAAGTTCTGAAACCTGTTCAACAAATTATTATAGGTTAGAATCCCTCCCTCAAATATTTAAGTGGTCATTACAGGAGCACTTAAATTTAAGGGTAGCTTTAGCCATTTAAATGTCAGTTAACAGCTGGTGCAACGTTATTTAAGTTAAGGGTTCATTTTGAGGGACACTTAACACTAAGTGCGTTTGGTGCAAACGGGTCTAAGGGACTTTTTGCAATGATCCATGCCTGGAAGGTTCCTCCAGTGTGTTTCTCTTTTGGCTTCTCCCTTCTCCAGCAATTCTTTCTTTCCTATACCACAGAAAGGTTCTGGGCCAGTAGGTAGCATTTTTGCTCCATTTCTAGAGAGTGAGTCTCTGATTCCGGAATGTCCAGGAACCCAGACTAAAAAGACCTTGTTATTCTTGCCTGTTTCATTGAGTTTCTTTCGGGCACTCCCATATCAGCTTTGAGTCACTTTTAATTCCTCCATTACCTCTACCTACACTAGATATTCTGAGTATAGCCTCGTGCATGAACAGAGTGCTTAGCTTAGCCCAATAAGATATAGCAAATGAGGTGCAATTCAGTTCAAGCCGAGTGGAAGGCTGATGACGTAGTAGGTGGCAATATCAAGCTCACTGACAGAACTCGGTTCGTTAGCAGTGGCTTAGCATAGACAATGGGTAAAGTCTTGAAGAAGACATGCTGCTATTTCTACTTTCTACCTGCTCAGAACGCTTCGAAAACCCAATAGAATGCACTTTTTGACTCGATTAATAAAAAAGGACTTTTTCATACTATTTCGAGGACATTGAACTCAATGAATTTTCTTTATTGAGTTGAATGTTCGAGGGTTGACATCAGTTCATCATGTCATACGTAGGGCATTTCAAAGTCAGTGGAATGATAGATTTCCCACAAGCAATAAGTCATACTAGTAAGAAATGAATTACTGTAAGTGTATAATACGTTGGGCGATGTTGGATTTCATGTGTACAGGTCGAGTAAGGAGATACATTCCAAGATTCCTGTAAAAATATTTTTTTCAATGAAGAAAATTCCCAGAATTCCTGGACCATCAGATCTTCTGGGAACCTTGTTCTACCAAGGTCCGACAAAAACAACGGTTAAACCATGAGAGATCTGCATTCAATTCACGCAACTGTCATTATCACTTTATTACCCCTCGATGTGAATACAATCCTCAAGATCTCTTCTCCCTTTCAGCGAAAGAGAATAACCGTGTCAATGAGCAGAACAATAAACGTACCATAATTTTTGGGCAAATTGATTTCACACGAGTCGCGACCTTGAACTTAATTGGCAACGATTTCGATTTGAATTAATGGAGGCGTTGAAACTTCACGCTTTATGGTTCTGGCGGCTGGAAATACATCGAGGTAGCGATTGTTTATTCCATCTCACTTTCATCAATGAATGGTTCTTTTTGGGTTTTCAAACATGTTATAAACTGGTGAGAGATAACCAAAATCTAAGTATTTCCTGAGCTCCTGGTGAAGGTTGGTGTAAGCACCATGAATCTTTTTGCCTGTTGAAAGTCCTAAAGCCCATTTTTCTACCGCTTGGTGTTATCCAAGCTCACAGAAGGGTTCAGGCGCAGCAGGTGTTAACCTTGATGCTTTTCGCCAGTTTATCAGCCTGGCATCTATAGGAGAATTATCATATTGTCTCCAAACAGTTGCTTAAGCATATTAAGGCATTCCCATCTCACCAGAGCACCCTGGCTGTGTGATTCCAAGGTCCTGAGCATGACGTGGGATCCATGATTTCCATATAGCCCATCTCTTTATCATTTTCATACATCAGTAGACCATATGGTTGACTTAAAAGTCCAATTGGTTTACGATTAAAGTTCATCGCATTAAGGTAGTGGCCAATCGCCGTTTCAAAGTCACCTTCATTCACCTGAAGAAGCTAGGGTAGTGGTAATAGTAGCATTTAGCAGCAAAACGGTTACACCATCCAAACTTTCCTTCTGAATTCAGTTTTATGGTAATAAAAATGATCGGTCATATTCTATGAATAATTCTTCGAATATTTGTTTTCACTTCGAAAGCGATGGATTCCTATGACAAATAGTATCAAATTTCCTCAGTAGCTGTCTCATCACCGTCGTTGAAGAACTGCATAGACGATGAAAAATGAGGAAGTTTTCAACTTTTATTTTCTTTTTGATGAATAACAATCGAGTTCATGCATTATATCAATTTACACGACTGTGGCTTTTAATGGATGAACTTGACATCAATCTCTCGATCTCATTCGATTACAGATCAGTTGAGTTTGGAGTTTTTCTCTCCAGGTTAATTCAAATGTTCGGTTGTCGTGTTATGAATAATCAAAAAGCCATAAGACTTTGGTCAGCGTTCTAGATAAACTTACTTGCGTAGGACGATACATTTTACGTAGTGAACCAAGTAATGTTAGATTTGGAGGAATAAGGAGGGAAAGATCATATAGGAGGTGGAGTAGCAAAATTTTTCATTTCTGCTGTTGACAATATTTTTTTAAATTTGATTACTCATACGTATACAGGATGTAAAGGAATAGTTTTTGAGCAGTCCCCTAAAGATGGCACCCGCAAAAATTCACGAAATTTAACCGAAAGCCATTTTCCATAAGGATAATTTTTGTTTCATCATTGCATATGACAAACAAAAAAGGTAATTTTTTCGGGTTCCACCTATGGTTTTGAAACAAATACCTGCTATAATAGGGACAACACAGATTTACAGTTTCAAGTTAACGTTTTCGTGTAAAAAACGTTTTTCAGGCACCTTATATAACTGACAGTTTAACGAACTCGCTCCAACAATAATTGCAGAGACCCCTTTTAGTATACCTACTTATAAAATCAAATTTCCATGGAAGGCCATATCGAACAGTTTCGACATTTTAGAGGCACTACAAATACTTTCAATCACAAACAACTCTTCACCGTTGCTTAACGTCTTGTCTAACTTATACGAGGAAGTACATCTTCGATTGTCACCCGATGCACGTATTACATCAATTAAAAGAATTCACGCTTGCTGGAGCAAGAACTTATCAGTTATCCATTTTCAGGTGCATTACAAGTAGACTCCGTTACCTAACAAGAATAAACGGGGAAAAGTTGGGAAAATGTTATTATCCAATATTAATTACAATTGCAAGTTCTTCTATCCACTCATACCATTCTTGTGGCTGTTCCTATTGTTAATTATTATCGAACGAGAACTTAGAGTAAGGTGAAAGTCTATTTCTTGTTCGTATGAAATAAAAAAATAAATACAGAAGGTAAAACATTATATGTTTTTTTCATGCGAATGTTCCCGAAGATAAAAGTAAATAATTGAGAATATGTTTATTGTTTTGTTACAATAATATCATTTATCGATTTTGAATTTCAGACAAGGCTTCTGCGCTGGTGAATGGTAGAATGTACATACAAATCTCATGTATCAGAAACATAAAAAATATTAAAATTGTTGTTCAGCCACCCCTGCAGCTTCTAAATGCATGGAACAATTCACTCGCACATTCTTGATAGTCTGTCGACATAACACTTACTCCAAGGTTCATGCACAGGGTCGGCAGAAATATGTTTGCCGTACTTGGGGGTGGGTTCTTATCGCGAGATCTATTTTAATTACCTGAACCATCTATGTTCCTCGTCTCTTAAGTAATGTGTTGAATCAACCGTGGGTTTTAGTTGTATCATTCGAAAAGGGACTGTGATAAAGGTCTGTTATTAGGTTTAACACTTATTCTCAATGACATGAGCAAGCTAGCCAAATATCAATCGAGAAAATGCTTTACTTTGTATTAGGAATCTGAACAAAACCCATTGGTAGGAGAAAATTTTCATAGTGAACAAATTCAAGTTGGTTCAGAAACTGCATGAATACTTTATTATTACACACATATCCAAAATGAAGGGACAATTCAAGATCAAAAAAATTATTGGGAAAAATTCAAGATCGACTAAATTAAAAAAGGAATTTCAGGACTTTATATGCTTATCATTTCCATAGAGAAGAGATCTTTCAACTAATACCTGCTCATTTCATGAAAGATTGATTTGAATTTCCATTTCATACTGTGTCGTAATGTAAAAAATTTTTCCTCATCACTAATGAAAATACGTCCAGAACTGTCTTGGCTTAGACGGACGATTTTGCGGAACTTTACTCTCGGGGAAATCGAAATTGAAGAGATCCGTAGACTTATAATCATACGGGAAACTTAGTTGGCCCGTGGTATCTTAATGATCAGTAATTTCCGATTATTATGAAGCTATTAAAAATTCCGACTTCTTGTTCTGATACTTAACTCTTTTAATACATACGTCACGAAGAGGCGGTTGAGATATTGTAGCAATGCATGCTCTCTTTATGACAGATAATAGATTACAGTATTCCTTGAAGAATTTAAATTTCTATAGTTGCACATGTATTCTGACCAACAACTTCTGTACTAGCAAGTGATTTTGAGCATTTTTTTACAAGAGCACATTCTGATCTACGATGATTTTTCTGGGGTATAAGCTTTAAGAAAATTGACCTATGAAAAATTCCCAAAAAGATGTGGTCAGTTTAAGAACGGTTGCACCGAACTCGATTAAATCTCTCTACCAGTGTATGCAGCGGTAGCGATTTTCGGCTATATTCACATTGTTCAAGAATATTTGCACCACAATCGTTTTTCCCAACTATCAGGGCATCACTGATAGTCGAGACATGCACTCGCTGAACAAAAGTGGATATATAGTTCGAGTATTATTATTATTACATTACTGAATGAAAATATCACTTGTCATTGTTTTCGTTTCGTATACGACATGCAACGCTAATAACTCCACTCTTTCTTTCGCAAATCGTCATGAAAGCCCTCATTCTTTTATTTTAAGTGAAACCAAATTAGTAGTTATGCCGATATACAAATCCCAAGATTTAGTTATTAAAACCAATTACCAACGAGCTTTCTAGTGAAACAAAACCTGAATATTAGACGTTGTACCGTGGATTATTATCCTATGAAGAAGGTAAACGCAATAGTTTCATTATGTAAGTTGGAGAGAAATGTTGCTGCAATAGAAGATGCATTTAACTCTGGAACTCATCGAAATTTCGTCCTTCATGCCTGAAGGGCCTATCTGTTTGGGCACTATGGTTCTTTTTATGAAGGATGGACTGTACATTCGTTCTTTTAATGTTGCTCAACCTGTATATACGTCTACGATGCGCTATGCTTGTGATACCTATTCACATAAACAAACACTTCACTGTTTATAGCAATCTTTATTTTGAATAAAAAATTAAAATAATATATTTTGTATTTCGTATATTGAGTACATGAGAAATAGTATTTCGCCCAGCTCTATGTACAGGGTGGACAAAATTGGTGATACCTGAACTACAACTTTTTAACCCAACGGGATAGAGATAAATGAATGTACCATTCATGTCGTCTTTTTTCGAGAAACTAATAATGCCATTAACTGCATTCCTCTTCTTTTGTTTTTGAGTTATAGGCCAAAATTTAAATTTGGGCGATTTCAACTTTGGTCTTTATCTCCGTTTCTGTTGGTGCTAGGATGTTGAAATGAAGGCATAATACAGACACTGTTTTGATAGCAATCCAGCGGCGTACTATGAGTTTTTCCAACAGGTATATTTGCTGAGCTATAACTTAAAGATGTTTTTTCTTATAAAAACAGTTTAAAATGACTCAGAAGGAATCGCCATTTCGTCAGTCAAAAGTTCAAACAACGGTTTCATAACAAAAAAACCCAACTTTATGTTATAGCTCACCAAATAAACCTGTTGGAAAAAGTCATAGTACGCCACTGGATTGCTATAAAAAAAGTGTCTGCATAATGTCTTCATTTCAACATCGTAGCACAATAAGAAACGGAGATAATTACCAAAATTGAAATCGGCCAAATTTGAATTTTGGCCTATAACTCAAAAACAAAAGAAGATAGAGGAATGCAGTTGATGGCATTATTAGTTTCTCGAAAAAAGACGACATAAATGGTACATTCATTTTCCTGTATCTCGTTGGGTTAAAAAGTTGTAGTTCAGGTATCACCAATTTTGCCCAGCCTGTACAGTCAGAAGGGGTGAAAATTTGAGCCATAATTTTTTTCATGAAATATTAATGTTTTCGCCAGGGAATCACCTCTTGCACTTTTGCAACATCTGTAGTAAATACAATATATCACAGCCGTCTTCATTATTAAGTTCGAGAAGGCTGTGACTATATAAATCATAAAATTTCAAAATTGCCACCCCAACTGCGATGTCACAATCATTTAGAAAGACCATGTACCCTCATCAACGATTCCGCATGAAACACAATCCCTCATTTTCGCAATTTCGACAGGATTAGTTCGTTGATCGAAGTTGACGGAAAACCGTGAGCTCTGGACGTTTTAAAATTCAGAACGAGAGTAGCCGGCCGCTGCAACTTCGTCTATTCTTCTGAAAATAGGTCATCTTATCCAGCTTCATCACGGCCTTATTCTTGTACCGCCAGAAACTCATTTCATAATCTCAAAGGAACGCCTGAATTTTCCCATTTGTTGCGACCGTCAGGAACGACAAGAGTTTCGTAATTTTTTTTTCATGTGCGCGTTTCAATGTCGCCCTGGCCATTTGTTATTTGAACTTGTGAAATTGGAAAAAATACAACGGAAGATCGGAGAGATAAATGAAATCATGGACCTTCCTTTCGGATTTAATCTCGGGTAATGCTTGTGTAAGAAGGTGGTCGACTCATGTCTCCCTCCAAATCCATTCTATCGGTTTTGCGTCGTTATTTTCAACCAGCTTATTCTCCCGGCTTCATTTTCTTATGTAGCGTTGTAAGGAGTTGCCCTTTCCAAAATGCAATAATTTTTCTTTCAGTTCATTGAAAACGTCTATCAGAGTGCAATTCGTTATGAATGAAATTATATTCTTTATTTCTAAGAACCTCAAACCCAAATATCAATTCTGGAATATATTGTCCACCCCCATCTGCCCTCAATATTTTGTTGAATACCAGGAAAAATGAATTTTTGTGTGTTTTAATTAGAACAAAAGGCAGCACAGGGTCGAATTTCAATTTATTGTCTCTTTTTCAGCATCCCTTCCTGGAACTGCAACAGCCCATCAGTTGGTAGTTTCGATAAGACAAAAGTGCACCCCGGAGGAAGTACTAGGTGTCTTGAAAGATTTACCGAATCCTCGATCTGAAGAGGAGGCAGATAGCCGATTCAACCCTCTGAAGATAGATGTTTTCGTTCAGACTTTGTTGAATTTGGGCTCGAAGAGTTTCTCCCACAGCTTTGCTGCGATTTCGAAGTTTCACTATGTGTTTAAGGTAAGAAAATTTGACTTTGTAGCATTCTTGTGGTAGCATGAAAGTTTGAAATGAAAAATTCTCCCTCTGCAGTAACGCTTTTGTTGCAGTGTGTAAAGAAATGAATTTTTGAGTCCTCTTAACCAACTTCAAACCAGTATTCTTTCCATGCTAATTCTATACTCGTTTTTCTAGATTCTAGCAGAGTCCGAAGAGGCCCAAATATGTATATTACGGAATATGATCGAATTGTGGAGGAATCATCAACAAATGATGATTGTTCTGGTAGATAAGATGTTAAAAACGCAAATTATCGAATGCTCAGCTGTAGCGAATTGGATATTTTCCAAAGATATGATTCCCGAATTCACCAAATCTTATATATGGGAAATTCTTCACATCACAATCAAAAAAATGAACAAGCATGTAACAAAGCTCACTGCAGAACTGAGCGAAGCTAGAGAAAAGTTGGCTAGAGAAGAACATAGCGACAGCGAAAGCGAGGAAGATGAAGAGGGAAAGAAGAAGGTGGAAGATTCTGAAAAACCAACAGAGGAGATGGTGGAGAGAATGGAGGAAAAACTTGAGGCTGCGCAAGCAGATCAGAAAAATCTTTTCTTGATTATTTTCCAAAGATTCATAATGATCCTGTCGGAGCATTTAGTTAAGTGTGATACTGATGGAAAAGACTATAATACACATTGGTATAAGTGGACCATTGGAAGACTGCAGCAAGTGTTCTTAGCAGTAAGTATTTTTTATGAAAAACATTCAAGACGCAGGGATGATCAATCTTCATTTGAGCGCCCGAACTTTTGGCAACCTATTTCCCAAACTAATTTTACCGCCATTTATTCTTGATTTGAATATTTTTTGTACAGAAAAATAGAATTCCCATCATAATTCCAATGAACCTATATAATATATTGAATTAATGAATTATTAGGCTGCTAAAATAAAAACTTTTTTCAGCACCATGAACAAGTACAGAAATATAGTTCTACCCTAGAAACTTTACTCTTCACTCAAGATCTGGAGCCTCATATCCTCGAAGTTTTCCATCAGTTTGTTTCATTAAGAGGTTGAAAAACCATACCTTTTACATAATTGTAATTAAACATGTTAAGGATTTCAAAATATGAATAAAGTTATTTCGTGAACTTCTTATCTCTCAATTAGACCTCAAGTTTACATATTATATTATATAAAGTTCCTCATCATCACTTGAAGAAAGGTAAGTACTGACAAATTCGAAAACCTGCATTCAAATCCCATATAAAATGAAAAATTGAGAAGTATCTATTCAAATTTTCCTTCATAAATAGAGGAACTTCATTTTGACTTATAAAAAGAGACTGGTGCATCTTCACGCTGCACAGTCTAGTATCTTGTAAATTTTAGACCGATTTCCAGTTGAAGGTTAGTGTAATTTTTTTAGTATTTCGCCATTTTGCCCAAATTTCACAAATGATCTCATTAATGAGAGATATTGAATTAAAAACATCGTTTCCATAACTAAATATTTATTTTGTAATAATTAACATTTGATTCATTTGAAGAATATATTTCTTTTAGAATAACACTTTGAACTGAACTACAGCAGCACATTCTGATGACTAGAAATACTATTTTGTTAAATCTAACATTTTGTGTTAAAACCATATACAAACAAGGTCCAGGAATTTCAGATAAGATGAAAAAATAAATTAAGGAATGTGTTGAATTTCGGGATTTCAAATATTAACAGTAAAAGTTTAACACAAAATCAATAACTTATACAAAGCACCTCCACTACAATACTTATTTCTAGGAAGGTGACCAAATATGGAAAAAATTCAGTTCACCTAGAAACAAGGATCATGTGCATAAAGGACATAAACTCAACTAACTATAATAAAATAATATAAATAAGAGTTACTGCAAAAAATAGTTGACTAAATCCACATACTGTGGGACACAGCAGCTGACTAATTTTCTGCTGAATTACACCTGACCAAATTCAAGCCCTGGCATCTTTGGTAGTAAGTTCTGGATAAATCCACACAATATTCGATACAACCGTGTAAGAATGGTAAAAAAGGGGGAATAGCAATTTTAAGACCTATATACAATATTCGTGAGACTAAACATAGACCTGACAACTCCTGCACAAATGATCCCATCAACTAGCTACACAAAGTCATCTATGCACATCTCAATAACAGATACGAAAACAATATACAAACTATTCCACAAAATCAGTCTTTTCAATATAAACTCCAAGAATTTTCATTTCCTCAGGAAGCACAGAATTAATTTAGGATTTCACGAAATGTCTCACAACCTAAATTAATAATTTATTATCGAGATTGATGATTTTGACAGCCTGGACGGAGAACCATACCCGTTCAACATAACAAAAAGTCTGATTTTTCCGTTTGTTTTTGAACAAGTGTATGAATTTGATTCTGAGACATTCCATTTTCGTTTCAATCCAGATGGAAATTTCACGATTTGTATGTTCGGATGACATCCCTTATTGCTGCTCGACAAAGTGGGCAGTGGCCACCACCTTTTCCTTTCCATTGCTGGAGGGCGCATTCGTAGCACATACACATATGTCCGCACATGTATAAAACGGCGTCTATGGGATTTTCGTAACAAATGGTGCATTCCGTGCCAGCTCCATGAACTGCGCCATTTTGCTCCAACCATCCAAGAGTTGAGTATTTGCTTGCTTCCGAGGAAATTGGCTGAAAAGAAAAATAACGATCAGTATACAGGAATTCCAAAAGATTTATTCTTGAGTTTGGTGAAAACTATTCATGTTGAATAAGTTTAATAAAATGGAACCTACCTCGATATAATTACTGCTGCATGAAGATACCATAGTGCCAGTTAGATTTGGTACCGGTGCTGTTATACTAGATTTACTTGGCGAAGGCGGGGTCACAACACTGGGATGTGGTTCACAACTTATCGTTTGTTGACTAGGATGACTATTTTGGCTATGTACTGAACTGTGAGAAGAATGATGTAGGTGATGACTGGAAGGTACTTGACTTGGCTGATTGATGAAATGAGCGGTAGATGGCGGTAGCATAACTGTCAACATAGCGCCGCCATTGATGTTTGGATGCACTTGAACGTCTGACGTAGGTGGCGCTATCAATATTCTTGCATTTGAAGGTTGTGGCAGCACAGAGCTCCTCCTGAGTTCAGATTGAGCATTTATTGTATTTCTGAGTTCCGACTGGGAGTTCAAACTATTGATTGATTCTGAAGCCGATGTAGGTGACATCAATCTGCAGTGACTATTCTGAACGGGATGTGTAGGTATAGATACAGGTGAAGGACTGCTGAAAACACGGATTTTCTGTGTGGATCCAAAGATATCGAAGAATGCCCATAATTGTAAGCTTTGGTCCACGTGGATAACTACTAAGGGTGCTCCCCCATTCCGACTGATCTGTACTTCGCCATTCAAAGCGATGCAAAAACTAATCTCATCTCCTTGGTTCAGATTCCTCGCGAAATCTCTGCTGATCACCCAGTATTCCGGCCTGTCGAGTAGAAAATTGGAATCGTCCGGCAAATCGGCGGTTCTTAGGGACGCCGGGTCGCAAGAAGTCAAACCCAACGCCAAACATCCTTGGAACATGGCTTTCGTGTTTAGAATTTGACAAACCACTCGTTCGCCGAGTTGTAGTGGTCTGGCGGTGAAGACGTAACCCTGGCAGAATTCGTTATCTATTCTTTCCGCCACGTTTTTGGTACTGTTGAATCTGACGTTCCTCCCACGGGTTCTGTGCAAGCTCATCGGATGATAGGGGATGTAAGACGACTGGTAACGAAGCACGGGTAAATTCATGTCTTCGTTGTCCCTCTGTTGTATGTTACATTGTTGCATGGGGTAAACTAGTCTATCAACGTCTTCGTTAATATTATCACAGTTATTGTTATTGGTTGCATTTCGTCGCGAATTGTTAAGGTTATGTCTAACGTCAACGAACTCGATAGCGGTCGAATTTCCATAAACGTCAATTAGTGCCCATAGTGGTCCTCTGGTATCGACCCCGCTGAAGAATATGCCCTTTTCTTCTCCGTTGATGCCGAAGTGGACGTCTCCGGCTGAGGTAACGTAGTAGAATAAAACAGTGTTGCGACTGCAGAACCTTTCTGGTAAGGCTTTCGCCCAGTATCCAGGTTTGTTCGTCAGATCTGGACAGGTGTACTTGGGCAGGCCAGATCTCAAACTGCTAGGATCGTTGTAGGTGAAACCGAACCTGATCACCCCACTCCAGTTGATAGATATTTCCAAAAATTTGATGCAAATCTGGAAAACAATAAACAAGGTTAGTTTTCGGAACGGATTGGGAATATTTTCGTCAAATAAATATTTACTTTGAATTCGACGTGTTTGGTTTGGTGATATATTCGGGATTATTTACCTTTTCGTTAACTTTAACTGGTCTCGAACTGAATGAAATGCCTTTGCAGAAACTTTCAACACGTTTCGCAACTGTTCCATCTCGGAGGATTCTGATATTGTCTCCATGGACATGATGGAAAAGCAGGGGTGGTAGATTGTTAGTGCCCCCTCCATTCGAACTAGATCTCGATGCTGTAACAAAGAAAAAATTGTTAAAACGAAGTTGTAAACAGAATTGAAAAAATGTGGGAATATTTGCGAGGAATGGTTCAGGTGTATAAAAAACCTTTTAAAACTGCCACAATATGCAACTACATTTCAATATTCGATTCTAAAACAATTTATTAGTGAAATTGAAAATATGCTTGATTTTCGCTGCAATACCAGAAAAGAACAGACAGACACAGCATCTGTTGAAGACATGTGCAAATCGGAAAGCAATATATAATTCTAAATTAAGAAAAGGCTCAACTAGTAAGAGACATCCAGGTGTCGGTTATATCTGCAATATGTTGAGGGGAGTACGAACATCTGTTCCTTACCAGAGGGTGCTACCTTCAGGTATCCGGTTTAACGACCTCACCTTGGGGTTGCACCCTTGGATACCCATACCTCCAGTTCCGTTCGCACAAAAGGAAGCTGCTAGGTTCCATTGTCGAAAAGGTCGGACAAAAAATGGGGTTTGGAAGGAAAACGGGGTCACATTCAACAGTTTAAGTGAAAATAAAATGGATATGCAAAGATGGGATACAAATTCACATATGATTGGATGAATTCCGATGCTTAGGCCATGATATGAGGTAGAGACATTCACAAAATCGTGTAACATTCAAATTTTTTCAATTCAGACCATGAGTTCGATACACACAAAGGAAAAAGAACGTTTTTTTGTGATACGGATACGAATTGAAGCGGATGATGTCCCTGATTCAAATTAATTGACGTGGACGTAGCGTTCTCCAGTTCTGAATACAATTAGTACGGCTATGAGAACCGCAGACAAAATAAACGAACCATTATGTACGAAACGATGCAGAGGAATGAAATATTTAGCGTCGTTTATGTGTGAACTCATCCCATTAAGTATTATTCTCACATGGCGTTTGGTCTTCGGATTTAGAGAGAGAGTAGAGCTGCCTCGAAGCCCGGACAGGTTAATAAATCTGAAATTTCTCACTGAGGAGTTATGTTCCCACGGTACTTCTCTAACTCTTTCTTCTGGCCGACGTACCTGTAATGCACGTGAAATCATTAATGACGATCACGATCTCGACGTTGCTCTCGCCGATCGAAGATCATCGACAACACGCAAATAACAATGTTATCCACCATTTTTCAGCCGAATGGTCCCACGAAAAGAATGTAACGCCATCGCCAACAACGCAGGAATAGTAATCATCTGTCACGATGCGCCAGAACGGAAAAATTATGTTATTAAAGTAATGTTTCTAGTATTTATCTCGATCTCGTTCAAAAAACACGAATGCGTAGCAATTAAATTGAAACGACCTCAAGAAATTCAAACACGACAACGCTACTATGCCACCGACTTGGCGGAGGGTTACTTTTACAAAAACCAGAGAATAGATGTTTTCCGGAGATGCAAACTTTCCGTATGAGTTCATCGTGAAGCAAACCCTCAGTAAGTTGAGGGGAATGACGTACTCTTTACTAACGAGTATCCTTATTTTAGTATTATGACATCCGTATATTTCTATGATTATTTTTTGAAGTTTACAGAAACCAATAAAAGCTCCTTTATTTGTGACGTTTACGCGTAGTAAAATTTCGAAAAGGTAAATTGAACTAAATGTTTAAACCGCATTGAGGGTCAAATTACATTACAAATCATGTATTTCGATAACCTTGAGGGAAACTACATATTACTGAGATTACTATGTCATTTATTCAACGCTTAACGTCAATAATTGTTGATCGTACACCTTACAGTGGATAATAAGCCACTCGAGGGCAGTGTAATAAAACGGAAATCAATAAACTAAAGCATTTCCCGCACAAGAACTCCAGTCCAATTCCAGAGATCCGGATGAGTCTGCAGTTAATTCAAGGGATCCCTCCAGGCAGAGGATATTCGTTTTCGATGGGTGGCGATCAATGCCAGGATTAAAGGGTATTTCATTATCCTGTCATAGTCGACAATCCACAGGGATAGGATATTCCTCCTGGCAGTATAAGCATCCTGTGGAAAAGTGAACACTTGACTACTAAGGTCCCCTACATACGTGGGCGCATAGAGCTGAATAAATTCATAAACATCCACATGTGTCCGATTACATAACCCCCCCAACTTAAGCGTTTCACCACCCTTGACGATGAAAAGTCCATTATACTTCTGTTCGTTTATAATTCCTTCGGGAGTTTCGACGTCATGGATAGTGAGTGACAACTTCATCTGAAAAGAAGAGGCCCAACGTACAACCACGATTTCACTCTGGAACGCTATCGTTTTAAACCGCCATTTTGTTATTATCTCAGACTTAATTTGTTCCTTCTTTCCGATTTCAATTTGGTCTGCTTTGCGATGCAGAAAATACAGGTGAGGAGGTATATGAGAATTTACCCAAGTATAACGTTTGAGTAGAGTAATATTCATAAGCCTCTGCTGTCTGAAATAATGGGACTTGGGGGCGTGCACGTGTCCTCGTTTCCTGTCTCCAGGCCGGATATAAGGTGGAGATTTTCAGCCCTAGAACGTCTACAGGAAGCGCCATTGTGTTAATGAGCACACTCCACTTCAGAAAGCGGCTGCACTTTTATTGTTGTTTCCTAAATTCGTGTTCTTTTCTTTCGGTCTAACCCGAAGACAAACTACTCAATTCCATTTCATTGTCTTCTGTTATAGTAGCGCCATTGTTACCAATCTTCTGAATAGCTTGTTCGATCAAATTATCGTTAATTGTAGAAGTGCGACCACAATGGACGTTTCAGACACAATTGTTCAACAAGACGTAAAAGAGACCACACTGACAGAAAAGCATATTAATTGTTATGATAGAAAACCTATTCCATAATCGTAAACATGAATATATTTAAATCGCTACATCAAAAACTGAACAATTTTGCCGCTCAAAAGTTGCTATATCCATATTCACTGAGGTTTCAACTAACTATACGTTGTATAACTAACTGTTCTTCATGATAAATTACTGTAAATATATCCATGGTACACAGAGAAATTGATGACACCACGAATAAGAAATAAAATTCGTAGTTATTCCCAGGAATCCTGAAATTACGTAAATGATTTATAATTGGGAAATATTTTTCGGTTCCTGCTTTAATAATAACCTTAACTTTGATTACAGACGTGGATAAATACAGGCGAGCAATTTTAACCAGCATGATATCTTCAGGTCACGATTAACAAAGTTTTCGTCGATTTATTGTTGGGGAATTTTTGTGCTCTTATTTCGAACACCAACGATGCGACTTGAGACCTCCGCTATGATTTTTTCGAACGAGTGAACTCGTTAAATACTCCAAAAATAATAACGCAATTCATCATCCACCTATCTGCCAATCTCCCGAACGATTAAACGGAAATTTATACAAGTTCCATTTCCCACCAGCTGTAGACACTAACAGACGAATTTTTTATCTTCTCGTGTAATCGAGAGCCAATAAAAACGCGACAGATATATTTGGTACTGCAGTCAGTAATCGAAATAAGGCATCTTGAAACGTCTATATTTAGGAGACGTTCGGAAGAATATGCCAGGCTATATTTATATCCGCGACAACAGACGGTCCTTCAAAGAGGGAAACACTTCAAGGATGTTCCCCCCAGATTTTTTTGGAACCGGAAGATGCGGTTTTCAATACTACCAACAGGTGACAACCGTGGAGTATACGGATTAAATTGCTGGATATAGTGTACGATATACATTGTATTTAATAGGGGGGTAACTCGAATATCTGAAAGTGTTTGGTTACTCAGATCGGGGTGATTGATTATTTCGTGGGAATTGTCATTTCATCCTTGCTCTACTTCCGCAACTTGCTGAAAACCTTACGAAACCGAATAATCGAGTTTCAAGATTCACCAGCAACCGACCACTTGTTCTTTTTCTACCATCGGATATAACACGCATGAATGAACGTAACTCAAGTGTGATTTACCGATTCAGCGGGAAATGCCTCGCTTTAGTTCCACTTGGAACAAAAGAACAGTGCCTGACGAATCAATCCGTAGAGTTCGAGATTGAACTCCATTTTTCAGATACTGAACGGTACTCTTCTCCGGGTCGCCAGCGTGGGAAATATTCGCTGCTTCAGTTTTTGTATAGCGAATACGCGACCAAGATTATGTTTACGAGTGCTGGCTCTCCGAGAGCTCTCCTTGAAGAGAATGCGAAGAAGGTTGCTTCGACAACCTCTGGGCTTCGCTATCAAGCGGCTTCTGCATGTTCCCAACATTCCTCTTCGTCCAAGCCCAACCAATCAATTCCAGACCAAACGTTCACTTGTTTATTACAGATAGTGGGTCCATATCTTCGGCATCGCGTCTTACTCATCCGACAACAGTATATCATTTTTCTATTTTTAGTGTTTATGAGTTTCTAGATAGCACGAGGGCCTGAGGGAATGCCAGCTGTAAGTTCCCAGCCTCCCAGGGGGCTCGCATGTGGCCCCCTTGGCGAGATCTAGGAATAACTAGACACCCCACACCACAACACCCCAAGGAGATTATCTAGTATTCCTTACCCACCCTATACGTATAACCATCACAATGGGAGCACTGGACTCTGCGCCTATTTCTAGTTCAATCTATTTCATTAACGCCTATTCAGAGGGTAATTGAGAATAATGCTTTGTACTCGTATTACGATGAAAAGACGAGAGGTTTAACTGGAAATGCTTGCACAAGGCGATATTTTGTCTCTAAGAG
Source organism: Coccinella septempunctata (assembly GCF_907165205.1). Taxonomy (NCBI): domain Eukaryota; kingdom Metazoa; phylum Arthropoda; class Insecta; order Coleoptera; family Coccinellidae; genus Coccinella; species Coccinella septempunctata. Next base: position 23,504,381 of record NC_058194.1, read on the forward strand.
AGGTTTTTATATTCCACAATTCCGCTGAAAACCAAGATGGCTGAGATACAACCCCTAGAAGTTCGACAAAATTTCATTGAATTTCAAGTACGGGACTGAGGAAGGTGACTCCGGCATCGGAAAACGAAAGAAAACATATGGACAATGAATGGTTGAGTACCAAGTTCATCGGATTAGATGCATCGGGTCACTTTTGAGAGAATCATAATTGTTGTATCGTGCAATTTAGGGTGAAAAAATGTAGAAAATCGAGGCAGTTTCTTGAAAGTGCTTATGTTAGTTTTGGTGAAAAACTGCTATGATGTTTCCCCATTTCACCCCATTTTTACGACGATTGTTGGAATGTTCGAACAAGAAGTTTGTGATGCCATTGTGAAAAAATTCGTGAATAATTTAGACGAATTTTATTGGTTAAATTTTGAAGTATTATTCTATTTTTTACACTTTTTTCTTAAGTCTCTCCTGTCAGTTGGTATCGAAATGAGCCATTTCATAAAATCGTGTTAGTTACTAAAAATGATGAAAACAATTTTGTATAGGTGATTTTTGGTGAAACGCTTCTACCTTCTGTTGAAAAAAAAAGCCTCACCTTCAAATACCTGGTCAAGCCTTTTTTCCCAATATTGGTTGTTAAGTAAACGGATATTGCAATGAATACTGTAAATGTGCAACAATGAGATGAGCAGAGCTTTTTTGATGTGGTTTCCTTGAAAGCCCGAATTTGTTTGTTGAATATAGAATGATATTTCAGCTACGAGCTTGTAATATTGAAGATAAATATTTATATGCACGTACTCGGGCAGTACCTACTCATGAATACGTGAAATTTTGGGATAACTGACCAAAATATTAAGCAGGAAATGTGCATCCAGATCCCGAGAAAACTCACCATCAAAACAAGATACTGTATTCAGGTCATGAGGATCGTTTTCGACGTTAAAGTTCATTCAAGATTCGCAGATCAATGCAAAAAGAGAAATCAAGGATGTCGTCTCCGATGTTGTATATTTGCACTTACGATTATTTACGACGGTGCATCTAATGCACTCCTAGAGCGTTTCTGATTGCATCACAATTGTGAAAGCGCAATATTGATTCGCCGGCCAATTATTTCCTGAAGACATCAAAGGTCGGAGAGATCCACAGGAATTCGAATCGCTCCAGTACGGTACTACAGTGTCGGATTGCAGGAATAACTACATTCGATACGTTAAGAAACAGATCGACGGTCACAGTGCCTGATTAATTTGAATATTGATGGGAATTTCCATTAGCGCTAGGTTTAATTAATGTCGATATTATGCAACACGCGATTTCCGCAGAAGCGGATAAGAAGCTGAAGAATATTGGAGTTACACGATCGAATAAAACTGTCGGGTGTGTGGGACGCTTTAGGCGACGTTTTTCACGGATGAAGAAAAAATGGACAGTGATTGATCGGACCTCACGATGACCAATTCGGCTTGAAGGCGATTGAAGTGACTGCGAAAATCAAAGCTTATTGTATGCAATGATGATCCATCAGAAGTTTTTATTGTAGCCCATACGTTTTACTATTCAATGAGGCGGTTCTGTGGTAGAACATCAAAGTAAAAGAATATCTGTGGTCGATGATTAATGAGCGGAACGGAATCACGATGAAGAAACCAAGGAAATCATTCGAAGTCCATGAAACGATCAACTAATTGATTACAGAATGAAAGAAATACCTCCAAACGTGGAATTCGGTTAATGTTCTAATTTTGTTGTGTTCTAATTCAGGTGTGGAAATATCTCAACCGAATTTCCAATAACAATAGGGAATACTATTTCTGACGAAAAAGATGTATTTTTTATGGAATATCTTTGAAACGTCACATTTTGAAATAGCCATTTCAAGCGTTTCCCAAAAAAAATTATTTCAAGTACTTAAAATTGAAAAATAAAAATGGGTATTTAAAATTTAAAGCGTTTCGTTTCTATTGCACAAGTTGGCAACATCGACTGAAATATGCGTTGATAATAAAGGACGACAAATATACTAACTTAATGAGATAGACAAAGATGGCTGTCTGTGAGGTCTGCGACGAACGAGGAAGGTCGTAAAATTTTATGGGATTTTTATGGACGGTTACTGTTGAGGCACGCCGGTGAGTACGCGCCTTATGATGGCTGTAAATGAACAGCTGTTATTTTATAAACAAGCCATTGTTCTTTTTATTTTCCAGTAGGCGCTGTTGCCAAATCGTAAACTAGGAACGATGCGATTTAAATTTTAAAATCTCATATTTGAAGAATGATTTTGAATAGTTTCCGAGGTGCATTTGAAAAATTCATGAATGAAACTCATAATTATTCAGTTCAAAATTGCATATGCTGTGATAATCCAAATTGAGGAGAATTCCCCATCAACTGAGGACAGAATGGATAAAATTTCAACTTTAAAATCTTTGACTATATACGAATTTCATGAATTCAGGTGTTATTCACCTTGTAAATATGTACTTTTATGTTTCATTAAATTTTTTTTATTCCATTCAATCAATTTTCGAGAAAAAGCATTTTTGTTCATTCCAAGCTTTCAATTTGGGAAAAACAAAACTGTAGTTGAGACCGATCTTTACTTTTTTTTCCTGTCGACGCTGTATCCGGTAACTTCAACATCCTGCGGTTCTTCGGACCGGTAACGTTTCTAGGATATTTATACCGAATGCCGTCCTCAAATCGCTGCACCTTGTCGTTTCTATACACACCTGGATGCGCTTCGTTGCCGAAAAACGCGAACCGTAAAAAAAAGATCATACGCCGAGAGCCGGGACTTTTCACAACGAGATGTGGCGTAACTTGATCTGATTAATACGAGTAGATAGGAAAGGTTGAATTACTTCTAGGAGAATTTCCGATATCCAATACTCGAGAGAAGTTTTCTACGAGTTTCGGCCAATTTTCTTCCTCCTGGTTGTGAACATGACAACAAATGCCATCAACTACAGAATAGGGAGTACTCCTTCTGACGAATCTTTGAAACGTCACATTTTGAAATAACCATTTCAACCGTTTCCCAAAAAAATTGTTTTAAGCACTTTAAAATGAAAAATAAAAATGGGTATTTAAAATTCAAAGCGTTTCATTTCAATTGCACAAGTTGGCAACATCGACTGAAATATGCCTTGATAATAAAGGACAACAAATACATCATCTTGATGAGATAGACAAAGATGGCTGTCTATGAAGTCTGCAACGAACGAGGAAGGACTAAAAATTTTATGGGATTTTTATGGCCGGTTGCAGTTGAGGCTCGTCAGTTAGTACGCGCCTGTAAATCAACAACTGTTATTTTATAAACAAGCTGATCGGACATTTTCTAGTAGGCGCTGTTGCCAAATCGTAAACTTGAAACCAAGCGATATGAATTTTAAAACCCCATATTTGAAGAATGATTTTGAATAGTTTCCGCGGTGCATTTGAAAAAATCATGAATGAAACTCATAATGATTCAGTTTAAACTTGCATATGCAGTGATAACCCAAATTGAGGAGAATTCCCCATTAGGCCATCCTTTAGAAGTAGCTCGGCAAATCAAGGATTGAAGGGTGCAGTTTTTCGAGGAAAATTACAAGGTATCAGTTCTCAAATAAAAATTAAGTTCAGGGTGTGTACTGGAGATTTTGTCAACTGAAACATTTTCGTATGTGAAGCAGAAATATAGTGCTGCCCTAACTAATCTTTCCAAAATTTCGATTAGCCCACATAGCAGTCCTTCAGGAGCAATGGATTCAAAATACAAAAAATTCACGTGGTAAATATTCGATGATCATTATCGTTGCTACTGTAAAATATGTATTTTTCTCTATCCATATACAAGGCTGTGTCAGAACCACTTCTGCCACTTTAAAGAGGTTGCCACTGCCCTACAGCAGATCGTAGAATCCTCCCAATCTCACTCGGACAAAGTGAAAGATCGAACTTTATTAGAAGTAGTCATCGATAACCGATGATGTAGAAAGTGTCGAATCCTTGTCTACACGGTACTGGAAGCGTTGTGGTGCTACTGTACCGTGGGAACCTTAATGGTCGTGCTGCGTTCTCAACTTACGATTTCACAGGTAAAGCCTGTTTGTTTATCGAGAACGGGGATTCTTCTACGTTGAGTAACGTATGGGAACGGATTTATTTGTATATTAGATGGCATCGTGATGTAACTGACAGATAAATATTGATGACATATCAGTCCTGCGATCTTTAGGGTCCCCATACGTGAATCAATGCTTGAAGGGGTTATTCCTTTTGACTCCCAGTTGGCAATAACAGCTTGGAACTTACGTAAAAATACTGCAGAATGACTGGAGACTCGTGGAGCAGGATTGCGTGCGATTCCTCTCAAATACGACACAATAACAAGAGTCACGAACAACACAGCAAACACCGGAAACAGAATTCTCAATAAATAGCTCGAAATTGCGAAAGCCAATCCAAAGAGATTCAAGAACAATAAATTTCCCAACAGAATCAACATTTTAAGTGATGCTTCTAGGGTTATTTTTGTACGTTTGCAATTCGAAAAGTTATGGCTGTCGTAAAACGGACCTCTTGTTATCATTAATTCGATTATAGTACCTCCGTTTGATTGGGAACAATTGGATCGAGGATGCGATGCGTCCAGAATGTGGGTTTATCGCTTTGTGCTTCGCCCACAACTTTTTTCGAATCCTGGAGAAGTAAAAGAGCGAGAAGCTCATAAATTGGATTATGTCCAGTTTATCTGTGGGAAAAATCACAAGATGTCCTTCGAAATTTCAACTTCCGTAATGGCGGCGTTTCCTTGTGATCTGTCAAACAAATTGACAAATTGATTGGGATTAAAATATTTGGGTGGAGGGAAATTTTTCCAAAGCCTCTCTAACTGCCTTGTTATACATTTGTAGCGATGTTCTGTTATCTTCAGCGAAATGAATTGCTCACATCCGCTATTGATTCTCAATGATTTATGCTAATGAAATTCCCACAACGAGATTGGAATATTAACGAGGATTTCGTTTATAAGTCTACGTACAAGTATTGCATTATAGAAAGCAGTACGTAATCGAGACTCCACCGTGGGAAACAGAAGGAAATATGGGTCATTAACTAATTCATTCCTATTTCTCATGGAACTTTATCCTTTTTCGATTTCTTGTCCCACTTAAGCATTTATAACATGTTAGAGCGGTAACTTTGAAGTTAAGAGATGAAGTTATACTAGCCAATTCATCCCTTTTTGTAACAACTAAAAGTTTTATTGCCTAGTTACTGAAATGACAACATAATAAAGGACTGAAATCCAAACAGCAGCATGTGGGTTCCACGTTCAAACAATAAACAAGAGCTATACGGTAGTTATCCGTTAATCTAACAACCAACATCCTTTTTCCGTTCTTCAAAGAGTTCCGGGTAAGATAAAATCGAGTTTTCTCATCGGATGAACAGTAATCGGAAGTGTTTTATGTGTGAGCGATATAAACAGTTATCAGCAAGGACAGAAACCGACTTATCTGAACAATTTGGATATTAACGGTTGATGACAGATGAAGGCGTCATAAAACGATCATTTGATCCGTGAGAAAATCGTTTAGTAGATGATAGCAATGTAGATTTAACGAATGGATCTTCTTACGTAACCCTTGTAAGGGAGAGACAGAAAGAAGGAGGATATCCTGTTGGATATAAACATGTAGGTAACTACATGCGCTTCCCAAGCCCTAAAACCGTTAAGACGGTTACAATGTTAGATATGGCTCCTGATACGCTATAATCCATTGGGTGGGTATTCATAAATTAGTATTTTAAACTATGTTTTCATTGAAACACTGGCAGCACAAATCGATACTCCCCTAGAAACGAAAAACAAAAACAAATCAGGCTAGGTTCCCTGATATCTTTCCTCGACTATTTAATTCCTCCAGATCATCGGAGAGGCCATTTAGAATATTTTCAACGAAAAATAAACAAAGCTAAAAATATAAGTAGGCCGATACCAGCAATATGAGCAAATTTTACATTAACATAAACAACAGCACAACAACGCCGTGTAATCGATAGAGATCTCCCGTCCAGATTTGTACCGCCAGGTATCGATTTAAACGAATACATTTCCACTGACCTAGTCCCATGCGTCGCTTGATTTTCTTCAAGACCTTCATTTTCCTTTTGAGCGGCGAGAACAGCGAGTGACTTTTCACGGGGTTATCAGCTTTGCAATCGCAAGGCTTTTCCGGTTCATGTATCCCCATCAAGTAGAAGAAACGGTAATGTCTATTATACACAAAGTTAGCACATTTACTATACACTTATTCACGAAAAACTAACCCGATTAACGGCCCTAAACGCGGTTGCTGAAAGAAGACAAGAGTTAGTCAGCGCACCTCTTGGCTGTCTAGACTGAACTGAAGCGATATTGGATTCGGCTTTGGGATGAAACATAGCTCATGATGGGGTGGTGGGGGGATTCCAGCTGCAGCCACGAGCCTTCGACCAATCGGAAGGCTGCCACACGCCTGATGGTGACTTAACAGCCGGCCACGACAGATGTGTCACTTATCACTATAAGATATACCTGTGTTTACTTTATGTATTTCGGCTACAGTTTCTTGTAATTATTGGATTCTTCACTCAGAAATTTCCCCCATGGCAATTTCGTGGCTACCACTCGAATTTTTATTAACTTTGACTTATGTCTGTGAAAATCATTACAAGACGCGTGGTGCTTCAATGGGGAAGTAATGACCTTATAGTATCCACCACTAGTACCTGATTTTCACCCAACACTTGATACCCGAAACTGCCAAATAATTTCAATCACATCTCCAGTGAAGCTATAGGGCGATGCATCACATACATATATACAATATACATATATATGCAATAAAATGCATTAATGCATAAACGCAGACTTCTTCTTCTTCTATACTTTATCTATGTGACTGGTTGATAACCATCTACACATGAAACAAATCCTGGGTTTTTAGAATTCTACTGTTGTTGTAGGACAGAATCTTCACAAGGGTCAATCAGTTGTCTTTCAGTGAGTACAGTTTTTTGGTCCACTAGAATTTCTTCTGAGTACTTAACAAGAAAAAGGCCACAATAGAAAGTGCATCATAGAAGTAAAACAATCAATCTTCATTTTTGAATGACCTCAGATTTTTTTTCTGTTGGTAATTAATTTTTTCAGACTCACAATTTCAAAAACAAGGGCACATGCTACTCAAGAAATTACAGTTTCTACTATAGACTCTACTACACTTACACACTCAGTTGTCACAAATTATCAGTTATGTCTTTGAGTGTTCATAATACATAATAACATAGGTACAATACTCAATGGTATTGTACTATATTTCATTTCGATTTTTTTTAAATATACGGCATATATCTTTGAACATCAATATTCGATTAACAAATATAATTTTTTGTAATTCAGCTATAGTTGTGTTCGCATATGCATATACAGTTCGGAACTGGACAGAGCAGATGAATTTATTGAACTCTCGAATAAATCTGCGATAGTTTTGACCAGTTCGGAATCGGTTCCAAACTACACGTGATCATAGAATACCCTTAAGATTAGGTGAGGTTGTATTATTTGTGTTCTGTGGTTGTATTCATGATTAATAGTATCATGGTGTTGCAGAATGATTTACGAAATTTACGTTTGATGAGTATTGAAAAACAAATCCACATAGAGATTAGTGACATTGTAAATGATTTTGCTAATGCAAATGCCCAGAGTTCGAAAAGTAAATTTCTATACCTTATTTCTTGAGAATAAATGATGATTTGAAAAATCGTCATTTTAATGGGATGATTTGTCTTTATATCTCCAGATGTGTTGTTATCACGTATACTTTTCTTTTTTTACATTTTCAAGTCACCTTCTCTGTGTCACTTTGAGTACTTCTCAAACTATTCAAATTCAGTTAACAGTTGTTACCACGTCATCAACAATTTCAGATTTCGGAAGCAAAAATAGCATTCGACATTGAGTATTCTTTTTATAGAGCACCTTAATGTTGAGATACCAAATAATTATTATGATAATGAGAGTATTTATCAAGCGGTTTTCATAAAAATTTTCCGATCAACGATTTGTCACTCGATTTCTTAAACGAAATCACTGAAACCTTTTCATTTCTCAATATATTGATGAAGTAGCAATTGACAATAATTGAATGGACGTATGAAGTGTATGAACATCATAATTTGATGCGAGAATGATATTCTGATAGCGGGTTTCATAAAACTTTGATTGTCCGATTAACGGTTTGACTGTCACTCGATTAATAAAACGAAATCACTGAAACCTTTTCATTTCTGAATATATTGAAGAAGTAGCAATTGAGAATAATCGAATAGACGTATGAACATCATAATTAGATGCTAGAATGATATTCTGATTGATCATGACTGAATTATCGATTGAAAACAATTTGACGTCTATTCGTCAATCAAGCGGTGATTCCCCGATCAAGCTTTATGAAACCCGGGGTGAATGATCGTGACTAAATTATCGATTGAAAACCAATCGACGTCTATTCGTCAATCAGGCGTTGATTCCCCGATCAAGCTTTATGAAACCCGGGGAATACCTCGAGGAAAATTCGAAATTATCTCACATTTTTACAGACTCATAACGTCAATACTTGCAAGTACCCAATCATTTTTCGTTTTTGAAAACTCATCAAAATTAGATCAACTTAATCTTACCCAACTGGCTGTTAATCTTCATATCTCCTAGTTTATCTTATCCGAAATTACATCTCAAATACCATCAATAGTCGAGCAACATTTTTTTTTAATGTAATGGGGAAATGGGGTACTAAGGCAGTGACAAGAGGCCCTAAATCGATTCGAAATATCTCGGGCAATAACTCAAATTGATATACTGTGTGTACCTTCGTTCAAGATTCCATTACGACCAATTTATAGCACCCCACGCAAAATAAATAGCTTTTATTACCGTTCACTTCCATGAAGGTATTTATAGCGTCGTGTTTTCCAATTTTGGCGTAATTTGCGTAGGGGTTTGATGATGCACCCTCTACTGGGGGAAGAAGCTGGACACGTGCCGACGTCGGCATGTTAATTGGCGTTAGGAGGGGTGTCTAGTTTCAAATATTCCCGCGGATTTTTGTAGTAGGTAACTTATGGGTATTCCGACACCTAAAAATTAATGGCATCCGCACTGATTTATCCAGTATCCTGGAAAAACCCTGAGAAGCTTAAACGAAAGATGTATGCGAGGTACAGGGGTTGAATCGTTGAATGTAGTAAGGAAAACCATTCGTCAACTTGAATATTGATACCAGTCCGTATTTCGCATAAAATATATCTCATTTGAGCACCTAAAAAACATGTTTCAATGTTTGATAGAGCCTTTTCAGATGTGCGTGCTCGAGTTCAATATACAGGGTGAGTCTTTGACTCGTACTCGTATTTTAACAGTAGATTCTTGGGGTCAAAAGAAACATTTCTTTTCCATGCATGAAATTTTTTCCAAATCGGCTCGATTTGAAAGATACAGACTGTTGAAAAACCAAAAAAAAAAAAATTCTATCTAACAGACGGTTTTATCGAATGAAATGAATTTCGTAATAAAGTTTTTCATTTTTTTGAAGAATCTTTTTCGAACACGTCTTCCAGTTTTCTCATTATGACCATTACGTACCATAAAAATACCAAAAATTCAAAGAACCGAACTCTTGAAACTAACGCATCTGATGGATATTTAACGTTTTGTAAAATAGAAATATTCTTCATATTTTCTCGTAAAATGAGCCTTTTTCGAGTATTTTGATGTTCAAAAATGAAAAATATCTGTGATATTCGGAAAATTGGGTAATTCGGCTGAATGCAATTCCGTTTAAAAAATCCACAGAAGTGTAGTGTCATAGATTTAGCTCGCTATTCTTAAGGGAATTTTGTTTTTCCAGGGGTGGCATAGCTCATTGTGAAAACTTAAAAAGGCTATAGCTTTTAAACCGAGCCGATTCGAAAAAAATGGTATAGGAAAAAAAGTTTCTTTCGACCTCAATAATCTACAGTTAAAATATTTGTACGAATCAAAGACTCACCCTCTATACTGGGTGTCAATTTAAAATGATGAAGAAAGTAATAAACTTTGCTTCGTAGGGTCACATTTTATTACCCTTAAATCTTGAATGGAAACCTTGTGACACCTTGTTTTAAAGGTTAGGTTAGGTTTAAATGGAAACCTTGTGACACCTTGTTTTGAAGGTTATTCGATTGCTTATTCAAGAATACCATGCTACCCTTTATTTGTTAGTGTTCTGTTTTATACAGAAGTGACTCTGAATGTCACGAGGGGAAGAAATCTTAAGGTGTCAAAGTCTTTGGAGCGTGCTGGCCATTGAACAATATTTTTTCTATAGAATAATGGACAACTTTTCGAAAATCTTTGTACTTATGTATATTTAGTAAAAAAATTTCATTGCCTTCATGTTCGAAACTCTTGTTATCGTTATTTTTCTACGAATTTTTTATTTTTCAGAAATACCATCAAAAAAAGCTAAATGTATGGTATTTTTGAAATAACAATAGAATTACCTTGAAAACAAGGTGTCACTCAACTCCCAAGAAAAAATTATTGACTTTATAAACAAAAATTCTGTTCATTTCAACCTTGATGGTAGGTACCTACCATGCGATTTCATTTGACTAATTGAATAAATGAATCCCATTTATCCGGGACACTCTATATATTTGATGTTCTGTGATCTAGTGCAGCACCCTATGGAATTCTATATTGGTCAGTTTATCTCCAAAATAATTTTTTAAATTGGATCCAAGAGAGCTATACTGAAAAATTCATTTTCTTTTTTATCGTTTTCACCGAATCGTTTTATTCGAATGAAAAATTAATTAATTAATTAATGACGTCGGGGAGTTTCACACCGGATATTACCCATTTCCAATTTTCATTTACTCATGGAATCAGGGTGGCACCAACTTGAGCTCCTTATGGGGACAATTAGCGTTCATTAGACGGATTTCTTCGGTCCCACTTTAGGAGGAAGTTGTGGCACAATCTAAAAGCCGTTGCTCGAATAATATCCAATTCAATTTGTTAGCTTCAATTACTCTCAGAGGATGCTCGACCCCAGAGAAGATACCGCGAACATCAGAGGTCAATGATAATTAACCCACTCTAATGTAATCATCTTCTTTCTTACGTTTACTCGATGAGAAGGAAGAGGGCCCAAGCCGTCCACCTTCTAATTAAAGATAGGAGAGTACACTCCGATGGAAATCCATCTCAAAAAAATTCATTCTACGCACTCATCATTAGTAATTTATGAACAGCGTCATCTTACACACAAGGTTCATTGTTCAGCAATTACTTTCAATAGGAACTACTCCTTCTGACGAAAATGATGTATTTTGTATGAAATATCTTTGAAACGTCACATTTTGAAATAACCATTTCAACCTTTTTCCAAGAAACATTATTTAAAGTACTTAAAAATGAAAAATAGAAATGGGTGTTGGCAACATCGATTGAAATATGCTTTGATAATAAAGGACAACAAATACACTATCTTGATGAGATAGACAAAGATGGCTGTCTTTGAAGTCAGCGACGAACGAGGAAGGTCGTAAAATTTTATGGGATTTTTATGGCCGGTTGCTGTTGAGGCTCACCAGTGAATACGCCTTATGATGGCTGTAAATCAACAGCTGTTATTTTATAAACAAGCCATTGTTCTTTTTATTATCCAGTAGGCGTTGTTGCCAAATCGTAAACTAGAAACGAAGAGATTTAAATTTCAAAACCTCATATTTGAAGAATGATTTTGAATAGTTTCCGCGATGCATTTGAAAAATTCATGAATGAAACTCATAATTATTCAGTTCAAACTTGCATGTGCTGTGATAACCCAAATTGAGGAGAATTCCCCATTGAAAATTAAAACTAAAACACCCCCGACAGAATTATCCCTTTCGACCAAGTACTCAACTTGGCAACAATTGTAAATTGTTTTCAAAGACAAATCCAAAGACCAGGAGTCAAATACCACCAACCATTCGAAAAAACTTATTCCGGAAACAGATTCGCTTTCTAAATAATAAACCGTTACATATCATATTTCCCGAAAAAGTCCATATGATCCTTTGGTGGATCTTCCGGTAAGCCCCGTAAAAAACACAAAGTAAACTTTTTTTCAATGAATTGGCGCCAAAACATAGCGGTACACGCGTAAGGGCACACGAAAGGTCTCCCAGGTAAAGTGCGTTAACGCGTGCCTTTCACTTCTCCATTTCTTGAGATCCTTTGAGAAGTCCCAGACATAAAGGAACGATTATTGTATAATAGTCGCCGAGGAATCACCTGAGACAGCAACACAGACTACCGGGCAATGGGCGAGCTTCTTTTGACCCGTCATATTAGTCTTGTACCTGTAAGACGGTCGACTGAAGAAGTTCAACTTGGTTATACAATTATAATTGATGGTCTAACATCGAAAATCGGTGTCCCAGCTGTGCGTTGGGATTCTGGAGACTTGTTCTTGGAATAATTTCCCTAGCACCTTAACAATAGCAAGAAAGCTATTGCATTGAGAACGCAATAGCTTCGGATCATCATAGTTTCTTTCTCAAACGCCATAACAAATTGAGAGTCTTGGTCTTTTTTGCCGCTGACTGATGGACCATTATCATAATGTTGTTAAAATAAAAGAAAGATGCATTGAAAATGTCTGCTGAGAAACGAATCAAGACTTGAAGCTAGACAATGATAAAGCCTCGAGATAGGCTATAAACAGGGTGAATCATTGACTCGTACGAATATTTCAACAGTAGATTCTAGAGGTCAAAAGAAACCATTTTTTCTTATACCATTTTTTCCGATTCGGCCCTGATAAAAAGATATAGCCATTTTGAGTTTTCATAATGAGCTGTGCCACCCCTGGAAAAACAAAATTACACTACACTTCTGTTGATCTGTTGATCAAAAAGAGTTGCATTCGGTCAAAGTACCCAATTTTTCGTATTTCATAGGTATTTTTTTGAACATCAAATTACTCGAAAACGGCGCATTAAACGAGAAAATATGAAAAATAACGTTCAGATATTCATTAGATAGCGTCCAACTCAGTTTCAAGAGTTGGGATATTTGAATTTTTAGTATTTTTATGGTAAGTAATGGTCATAACAAGAAAACTGGAACACGTGGGTGATATCTTGTGTTCGAGCAAGATTCATCAAATAAATGAAAAACTGTATTCCGAAATTCATTTCTTTCGATAAAACCGTTTGTGAGATGAATTTTTTTGTGGTTTTTCAACAGTCTGTATCTTTTGAACCTAGCCGGTTCTTTTTCTTTTGATCGCAAGAATCTACTGTTAAAATATTTGTTCAAGTCATAGACTCACCTTTTATAGTGCAGCTCACATTTGATAAAATATACATACAATGTGTATCAAGTTAGAGAGTCACTGGATTTTATGATTTATTTATTTTTACTTTTGTTAATTCGGATTATAATCCTCAGGGTAATTTTGAATGAAATTGCTGAATAAGTAAAAAAATTATCAATATATTCACAAAATCGGATTGAGAATTAACAGAGCATTTAAAAATTTGAGGAAATGCCTCTACAAAATCGGATTGAGAATTAACAGAGCATTTAAAAATTTGAGGAAATGCCTCTATGTAAGTATATTTGCAAGAAAAATTTTGCAATTTGCCACTAACTTAAGAGGAGTAGCAATCGCCCAAGAATCTTAAATCGTAGAAGGGGTAGGATTCTAATCATAAAAAAATGCCTGTTTGGCATTTTTTCAGTGTGATGATGGGTGAAGGGCATCAAATGATAAGATTTTTGTTGGATTGATTTATGTGGTCCACCAGAGGTACGTCGCTCATACGACTGCTGATTTTCAGTTATTCCCACGTAATTCCTATTGAAAAAATAGTGAAAAATCTACGAAATTTTATGATGTGGAACTAAGATATTAGGTCCTTTCGTTTGCATAAAAAGTATAGCACTTTTCTACACTCGATTTGATTTACAGCAGTGTAGAGGAAATGTAGTTTATCTACTCATGGTCCTCTACACTGGTGTAAATTCAATCAGCAAACGAACACTAAAATCGAGTGTAGAAAAGTGCTACACTTTTTATGCAAACGAAAGGGCCTATTGTGACTTTTTAATCTTGAACAGAAATTGGCTGGTTCATTTCCATGAGGAATTTTTTATCAAATTTAAGTGGGATAAATCATGGAGATGGTAAGAGATATTTACTTCTACCTTCTACTTTTGGATATTTGAAAGAAATAGCTTCGAACATCCACGGATTCCCGAACATTCCGTCGAAGAATGGAGCCTCAGGTTCCTTTGCACCGAAGCAACCATCAGAAAATCAATAAAGGCACTGACTTGTGGCACAAGTGTAGAGAAACGTCTTGAGCTGAAAAGAGAGCTTCCAAACAATGAAAACCGCAATCCTTGGCGATACGACGATAAAGACCAGAGAAAAAGTAAGGTCTATTCTGCCTTCGTCCTTGCCGTCAGGTCGATGCGAGGAAGATAAATATAAAGGACGAAATCATCGTTTCTCATGCGTTTCTATGTGCGCAATATTAGGTAAGAACCCGAGAATGGAACAGCTGATGGTCGACAACAAAAGATTCCTAGGATGTAAATTCAAAATCCACCCCCGAAAAGTATCTCGGGTCCGTGGGAACGGCTATGACGTAAAACCAGGTGGGTGTGTTGTTTCGATGAAGAAAAATAAATTATTTCTAGGGATAACAGGATCATTTGATGAATGGTAAATGGAAATGATTGAAAATAGCTCATAGACCTTGTAACCATGACTCGGAAGTATCTGAATTTCAAGAAATCATACTGTGATCCCCATTCCAAATTTGCCATATTTGTTGTTTCATATTCAACATCGACATTTCTAACTTATGAAGGGTGAGTCTTTGACTCGTAGGAATATTTCAACAGTAGATCCTTGAGGTCGAAAGAAACACTTTTTTTCTTTACCATTTTTTCCGAATCTACTCGGTTAGAAAGATACAGGCTGTTGAAAAACCATAAAAAAATATCACACGAAATGAATTTCCGAATATAGTTTTTCATTTATTTGATGAATCTTTTTCGAACATAAGATATCACCCACATCTTCCAGTTTTCTCATTATGACCATAGCATACCATAAAATTACCAAAAATTCAAAGAACCCAACTCTTGCAACTAAGTTGGAAGCTATCTACTGAATAATGTGAAAACTTTTCAGGTATTTGGATATGTATATTTCAAATACCTGAAAAGTTTTCACATTATTACATAACATGGATGATAATATGCAACATATCTACTGAATATTTGAACGCTTTGTAAAATGAAGGTATTCCTCATGATTTCTTGTATAATGCGCCGTTTTCGAGTAATCTGATGTTCCAAAATTAAAAAGTATGTGTGAAATTTGAAAAATTGGGTACTTTGGCTGAATACAACTCTGCTTAAAAGATCCACAGATGTTAAGTGTCACAAATTTAGCAACAATACAACAAGATTCTGAGGGTAATCTTGTTTTTCTAGGGGTAGCACAGCTCATTATGAAAACTTTAAAAAAAGTGTTTCGCTTGACCTCAAGAATCTACTGTTAAAATATTTGTACCTACGAGTCAAAGACATGCCCACACGAACACCGAAATTTCAGAAAAAGTTGAAAAATGCATCGATATGTTCTAGTTATTCGATAAACCACCAGATTAATCTGAGAGATGCTATGAAATGGCCATATAGAGTCCTATAGTCCGCAGTGCCTTAATGAAAATTTGCGAAAGAGAATTTTTTGTCAATGGGACTCTCTGTATACTCTTCCACGGTATGAAAACGAGTTTCTGCACAAGTTTGAATAAATGAAGATTATTATATCTCAACTCCCACAGTCCTTATTGAAATATCTTGTACAATTTGCAAAGTAATAATTCATACGGAATTCCTTCGAAGATTCATTAGTATCTAGTTCTTGGGCAGTGAAACTTCTTGAGTTAAAAAATTCTTAGATGCAGATGCAGTGCAGATGCTGGTTGGACCACCTCGGACAGGTGATGGGGAACTGGAAGACTAGTCCAGTCAAACGATAATTACCGAGAGTAAGCTGGCCGCAGGATCGGGATCACAGATAATGTATTTGTAACAAAATATTGGAATAAAGATCATTTTCAATAGGACATAGAGTGAAAAATTAATGCTATGTTATTCGCAGAATGTTTGGTACATTTTTGGACCTTCTGATTTATTACAGTTATAGTATAGATAAGTCGAATGACCTTCAGGCAACGTCAACTTGATAAATACGAGGATGTACTGATATCTAGTTAGACTAGATCAGTTCCATGCATATAAAAAAAATATTGCGTTACCATAGCAACGAACAATAACTCATTAGAAGTGTCAGTGTGAAGTTTGAGGTCGAAAAAGTAAACCAGAGGTACGCAATAAATTTAAAAAAAGAAGATGTACACCGAAATTGTGAAAATGATGGTATCGAGCCATCATCAAGTACCTGTATTCAAAAGGGTTAAGATATGCTTAATACCCTTGGTGCTAAATGTCCTTCGTATGCTACCGCGAAAAATTGGACTGCAAGCTTCAAAAAAGGTAAATTTTCCATTGAAGACGATGACCGATCGGGAAGGCCAGTTTCTGTGTCAGTCCCCGAAAATATCGATGCAGTTCAAGACATGATTTTATCAGACCGTCGAATTGGGCTAAAACGGATATCTGAAGCACTGAATATTTCATACGAACGCGTTCATCATATAGTTCAGGTCAATTTGGACATGAGAAAAATTGCTGCAAAATGGATCCCCAAATGTTTGAATCTTGACCAAAAGCCTGCAAGGGTAGAAGCATCTCGCTCGAGTTGAAAACGATGTAGACTTCTTAAACCGAATTGTTACTATAGATGAGACTTTATACATTTCTACGATCCGGAAATAAAGCAACAATCGATAGAATGGCGACACTCTGGTTCTCCGAGACCTAAGAAGTTTCGTGTCCAAAAATCTGCTGGAAAAATTCATTCTTCAGTTTTTTGGTATTGACATGGAGTAATCATGATTGATTTTTTGGATAAGGGTAGAACAATAACCGGAAATAACTATTCGATATTACTGAACACTGTACGGAAAAAAATTAAAAAGAAAAGACGCGAAAAGCTATCCGAAGGTGTTTTGTTTTTGCAGGACAACGCCCATGCACACAAATCTCATGTTGCCATGCAAAAAATTCGTGATTTAGGGTTCGAATTACTAAAAAACCCCCCTTATTCACCAGATTTGGCTCCATCCGACTATCATCTCTTTCCTCAACTAAAAAAAAAGTGTAAAAGGTCGTAAATTTTCTTTCAACGAGGAGGAAATAAAAGCTGTGGAGGTCTGGTTTGCAGAGCAAGAAGAAACACTTTTTTTGAAAGGTCTAGAGACCCTGCAGGTTCGCTGTAATAAATGTATCCAATTAAGAGGAGAATATGTTGAGTAATAAAATATTTTGACTTTGAAATTTTGTTTGGTTCCCTAGTGGGCTAAGAATTTTTCAATAAATCCTCGTATATACAGAATATAGTTAGATAAAGTTAGAAGCAAGTAAATATCTTTGGAACGCGATAATAATAAAACTTTGCAAGCAATAAAGCATCCAATGCCTACTTAACTACTACTACTTAACTACTAACTTTAGTTCGGTTTCATGGAAAATACACTGAACATATTCAATTTAAATGGTAGGCCTGTATATTTTTGCAGATTTTAAAAGACGAATTAGTATATACTGTGTCGTGGAAAAAAAATTGAGAAAAGGAGGAGTAAATTGTGTAAGTGGGATTTTTTTTTTCAATATTGGGACACTATTTTTTTCCATTCGAAAAGGTGTTAATGTTGGTGTCGGAAATTCGAAAATGTAATGCCATAATGAATGCTTTTCACTGAATGAATTCAGCTACCTATTTAGAGAAACGTCCAAGGCGTCGAGATGAGAATAAGAATTTTCCGTCAATTACAAATTGACTCGCTTTCAATCCGCCTGACTACGACGTGCAAATTACAAGCACTCTACAACCTTTTTGTTGAATTTGCCAGCGTTTTTTCAGTTGCGCGATTCCAAAGGTTCGTTATTGGAAATAGGTAATTAACCATAATCAATTATGAAACCCATAATAATTAACAACACTCAATGAAGAGACTATACAGAACCTGTTTAACCACATTCAAGTGCGTTGAAAACGCTGCTGAAATTCGTTATTCCACATAATGAACAATCGGAAGAATCGAAGCTATAATGAAAAGGAAATCATAACATACAAGTGCCGAAATTAAATGAAGATCAAGAAGCTAGTTGAGGTGAACGTGAAGGAGTTCCGATCCCGCATATGGCCCCCCGTCTGTCTACCCACCTGCTTTATTGCTTCCCGGAGGAGAAGAGAGCTAAAGGTTGCTGTAGCAACGTCTTGGACAGGTGCCTGCTGATGATTAGTCTGGAGAAGTACACCGGTATCGAGAAGTTATCAATTATGGTTCTACTTAATTCTTATATTCAAGAGAAAAAATTAGCTGAATGGATAATATGGAGAGTATTGAGACTCTCAAAGAGCTCCTCCTTAGGCGCTTCATACAGGGTGATTTATAAGCTCACCGATACACTTTGCCACACAAAAAGTAGCTTTATTCACTTGGCAGTTCAATGTCATTCTCCTTGGAGTGAACAACTCCTCAATTAGCGGTTGTCATTGTATAAATACTATGTGCAAATTTATAAATTCATATGAATTTCAAAGACAACTTATTTATTTCATCACTTACAATTATTATTGTTCAAGTACAAACTGTGTAGGGTTTTCTAGGTAGAAAATATTGATTTTTCTCACCCTGACATATTGCTCGCACATTTTTCGGATTAGTATTGTAAAATTTTCAAAACCATAAAATACATCCCATAAAAATTCCTCGATAACATTTCTACGCTATTCCCACAGTATGGCGAGCACACTGGTCATCTGTACATAGAATTTTCGACACATTTGTTAACCACGTGAACCTGTAAACTCATTGAACCATCCTTGATTTCATCCACGTATTGATAAAACGTGACCGTTTCATTATGTTGTGGTATTTGGGAATTTCAACATTTGGTCGGACATTGTGGATGAACGCAACTAGGGTTTCGCATCTATACAGACAGATGTTATTTTATGAGATGAGTTTCGGTGTCATCTGTTTTTAATGATTGTCTGCGTTGGTTTTGCCATCTCGGAGGTCCGAAGACAGGTATTGTCAACTGGACGGACATCTGGGAGAGTGGACAATGGGTGTTAATAAAGAACTTTCCTGGAAACTGAAAAATCTCGTTGTGCTGGAATCTCAACTTTTTTATAGTGTTGGATGATGCTTATTAGAAACGATGTTTAATAACAAATTGAATAGTTATCTCTACTTCATTGAAGCATTCTGTAATTAGGCACGATTTCAAAAGTGGACTAGAAAAGGCGAAAAACGAGTGATATACGAAGATGTATTGATATATAGTTAGCCTAGACCAGTTCCATGCATTAAAAAAAATATTGCGATACCATAGCAACGGACAATAACTCATTAGAAGTGTCAGTGTGAAGTTTGAGGTCAAAAAAGTAAGCCAGAGTCACGCAATAAATTAATAGAAAGAAGATGTCCACCGAAATTGTGAAAATCGAAAAATTGGAGTCATCATCAAGGACCTATATTTAAAAGGATGAAGAGGTAAGCAGATTTACGAAGATATGCTTAATACCCTTGGTGATCAATGTTCTTCGTATGCGACCGTGAAAAATTGGACTGCAAGCATCAAAAGAGGTAAATATTCCATTGAAGATGATGACCGATCGGGAAGGCCAGTTTCTGTGTCAGTCGCCGAAAATATTGATGCAGTTCATGACATGATTTCATCAGACCGTCGAATTGGGCTAAAACGGATATCTGAAGCACTGAATCGAACGAACGCGTTCATCATATATAGTTCACGTCAATTTGGACATGAGAAAAACTGCTACAAAATGGATCCCCAAATGTTTGAATGTTGACCAAAAACGTGCAAGGGTAGAAGCATCACATTCGATCTGTGCTCGATTTGAAAACGATGTAGACTTCTTAACCGAATTGTTACTATGGATGAGACTTGGGTACTTTTCTACGATCCAGAAACAAAGCAACAATCGATGGAATGGCGACACTCTGGTTCTCCGAGACCTCAGAAGTTTCGGGTCCAAAAATCTGCTGGAAAAGTTCTCGCTTCAGTTTTTTGGGATTGCCATGGAGTAATCATAATCGATTTTTTGGATAAGGGTAGAACAAAAACCGGAGATTACTATTCGACATTACTGACCACTCTACGGGAAAGAAATGAAGAGAAAAGACGCGGAAAGCTATCCAAAAGTGTTTTGTTTTTGCAGGACAACGCCCCTCAGTGGCGGATTTACCATAGAGGCTGAGTAGGCTGCAGCCTAGAGCGGCAGATTTCAGGGGGCGGCAAATTTGGGGACAATTTTGTTTGTACTAATTATAGAAACTGAAATACTTGTATTTCAAAAATATTTTAATATCTATCTACATCTGATTTTCCCTAAATATAAAAAAAAAACTGAACAAGTAGTGCATCATTACTATTTTCCTGTTTCCCTCTTATTTCGGCCGCATGGTACTCTATACTGAAACATCGTGTGGTTGAAAAATTTTGGTGAAACCAGATTCTGAATCGTTGGGATGTGTTTCTTCGGTTCCTACAAAAACACAATTCAAGAAATATTTGTCCAGAAGTTCGTATCTATGGCTCTATGTACAGGATGGGCAAAATTCGTTGTCTACTGAGGGGATCTCGACAACTATAGCAACTAAAAGAAAACGGATAACACATTCTCGAACTCTTTTTTCATGACTAATTTAAATCTGAAAACAGAACCGGCCTGTCATTTCTAAATGTTGAGTTATAAATAAAAATTGGGATTTTGACGATTTCGAAAAGTTCTCATAACTTTTTTGTGTTTGAAGTTACAGATCTGAAAGTTCTAAGTCACTTTTATACGTAGATCCTACTGACAGAATCTTTCTTTTCAATTCGAAAATAATAAATTCAATGAAAGTTTGCTTTTGAAAAAACGAAAGTTCGCCTAATATTTCGAAATGAAAAGAAATTTTTGGTGGATTCTACATATAAGAGTACCTGTAGAAGGTTCAAGTTTCAAATCTCTTACTTCAATGACAAAAAAGTTAGGAGAACTTTTCGAAATCGTCAAAATTTCATTTTTTGCTTATAACTGAAAAACCCTGAATTTTCAGAAGAAACTAGAAGAGAACTTATTTGTGAAGAAAAGATCAAGCTATCCAAAATCAATCATTTGTGAAATATGGATATGAAAAAAAAAGAAGCGGAACAATGTTTAGGAGTGGGTTTTTCTAGCACTTTCATTCATAGAGGAACAGCACCAAAAATTTCTACCCCGCATCAAAATCTGCTTGATTTCATTCTTGTCAGTTTTTCGATTCTCAAGAAAAAAATTAAAAACTGCTTTTCGGGCTGTAACTAAGCAGTGGGGCTCAGAGAAGAAAATTTAACATTAAAGGTCCAGCCTAATTTCTGACGAAGAATCACCCCCCTTAATTTTTGAAACTGTTGGACCAGTTACCATGTATATATGGTGTGCCATACTTAATGATAATAAATTTCTTCTTTTCATTTGATATAGAATATGTCTATTCTATCTCAAACTGTGTGCCCACTAAAAGTGATTTAATTACGTTTACTGAATGTATATGTGTGTGACTTATATCAATTAATATATTCATTACTTCGCCTCTCTAGAAGTCTATGACTAAATTTTATTTCATTCAGAAATAAACATTCTATGTCTCGTGAAATCTCATCTTAATCGTTGCATTGTAAAATTGATCTGGGAACTCGGGAACTGACACATCGATTCCCTAGGTCACAATAATTATGAGTAGTTATTAGTAAAACGGTGTACAACTCTCAATGTTACATATTCACTGACATAAAAATTTTTCCCAATATTTTGAACTAAATAATTGTGGTAAGGGCGGCAAAATTTTAATAGCCTTCTGGCGGAAAATATGTAAATCCGCCACTGACGCCCCTGCACACAAATCCCATATTGCTATGCAAAAAATTCGTTATTTAGGATTCGAATTACTAGAAAACCCCCCTTATTCACCAGATTTGGCTCCATCCTACTATACTATCATCTCTTTCCTCAACTGAAAAAAAGTTTGAAGGGTCGTAAATTTTCTTCCAACGAGGTGGTAATAAAAGCTGTGAAGGTCTAACCTCTTCAAATATACAGGGTGAATAATTCGTAACAAATAACCGTGTAGTAGAATTTTAGAAGAATCTACATTCGTTTCCGATTCGTAAAAGAATATCTTCGATATTTTGATTCCAAGATGAGATGAACCGTTACCCAATATCCTTGTCATTATCAAGAAGGCTTTGTTTCACCTTGTGGGTATCTCAACCATCGACAACAGGTGATTCCGCCCCAGATTCCAGACCGCTCTCGACTGTAGGAATAATTAAGTTCCGGGACATCAGGCATCTGTCCTATACGACCAGAAACTCTTCCAATTGCCGATCTGTTCTGTTGGTTCGAAGAATTATATTGTCCATAAACGATATCAGAGCGAATATCGTGTGTCTCGTTTTTAATCCATTATTCAACACTCGCGAAACGAAAACAATGATTAAAATTTCAATTAAACAACAAATACTTTTTGTAAGTGATTCAGGATGTCATGAAACTTTTTCTTCTCCAACTACAACTTCTTGTTAAGCCACCCTTCAAACGAAGAATCAACGGAAGCGAGGAATTCTTCAGCACAAAAAAAGAGGCCTTTTCTACAAAAGGCCTACAGTCCTCAAATATGTAAATTCCGAAAATGGAATGACCAAAATCTGTCTCACGCTTCCTCTCTAGAATTACTAGAAATAAATTGATAAAATTCAACTGAAAAACAGGATATATAGCTTTGAAGACTATCTGTCCTAAACAGTTTTACCAATATTCAGCATTGCTAGAGTTTCACGAGAATTGTAACATTAATAATAATACAGGGTGAGTCTTTGACTGAAGAAACACTTTTTCCTTTAACATCGGCTCGGTTTAAGAGATACAGGCTCTTGAAAAACCATAAAAATTTTTATTTTTAGTTGCATCTCACAAACGGTTTTATCGAATGAAATGAATTTCGGCATAAATTTTTTCGTTTATTTGATTAATCTTTTTCGAACACAAGATGTCACCCACGTCTTCCAGTATTCTCATTATGATTTTTTTATAAAAATACCAAAAAATGAAAAAAACCAACTCTTGAAGCTAAGTTGGGCGCTATCTAATGAATATTTGAACGTTTTGTGAAATAAAAGTATTCTTCATATTTTCTCGTATAATGCGCCGTTTTTGAGTAATTTGATGTTCAAATATAAAAAATATATGTGAAATTCGAAAATGGGTACTTTGACCGAATGCAACTCTTTTCAAAAGATACACAGATCCACAGATGTGTAGTGTCACAGATTCAACTAGTTATTCTGAAGGTAACTTTGTTTTTACAGAGGTGGCACAACTCATTAAAACTATGAGATATTCCTCTTTGTTTTTTTGGCACTTGTTATAGGTGCAAAATGTCAAGAAGGCTTTGACATCTAACATTATTAATTATTTGAATCACATTCTGCTCCATTTTTTTTATTGACTGCTGGAGTAGTCAGAAACTTTCTCAATGAAAATGAAGCATTTTCAGAAAAAAAACTACAATAACATTAAGCTGCACCAGCCAAATCATCCTCCTCAAATCGGAAGCTTAATACCTACAATTTCTTACATTTTTATTGCAGTTTATTATACCATAACAGAATTGTGATGGCGGTTAGGATTTGGAACAGAATTCATAACAAATTAATTAAAATGACAGTCACTCGATTTCCAAAATGAACCAACTGCAACTTTTCCATTTCTGAATATTTTGAAAGAGTATTATCTCAGAATCATTAAATCGTAGTATATAGATCATAATTTGATGCGAGAATGATATTTTGGAATGTTCAGGACTAAATTATCGATTAAAAACAAATTGACGTTTGTTTGTCAATCAAGCGTTGATTCTCCGATCAAGCTTTTTGAAACCGAGGGATAGTCAAATATTTTATTACATCAGACTCGGTTGAAACAACCTATCTGACATATATGTCATACTGCTGTAGAATGTATATCATCCATTCGGCCAAAGAAAAATTTGAAATTTTGACTGGAAAATTCCAAATGCATGATCATCACTCGGTGGTTTCGAAGTAAGTATAGATCGATAATAATACTTTGTGTATTGTCCGAAGATCTTAATCTTGAAATGGTACCCAATGCATTTCAAACCTCACAATGTAAAAATATTACCTTTATACAAAAAGAACACACTGTTGTGAAAACTACTGTGATCAAAGACACCCTCTGCGTGTTCCTTTTTTATTTTTCACCAAGATCCATATTTACACTATTAGGAACACATTGCTCGAGCAAAACGCAAAACAAAAACCACAAGTACCACCCACATACAGTACAGAAATAGAAGTCGCATTCGTACCATATCCACGTACTGGCGGAACTAAAAATAGTATCGTAATTTATGAAACTCGCAGCACCTGGATAAGCGCAATGTATGGTAATACAATTTGAGAAAATATAGTCCACCTGCCCTTTCAAGAAACCCCCATGAGGCAGCGTTCGATGTCTCGCATTATTATTCTCGATGAAAAAATTTAGCGTTTTACTGTTTAGTCTGGAGCAGGTGACATGCGATCCGTCCGTCCATAATCGGGACGTTCGGACAGTCCGTCCGTCATGTAGCGGTAAAAAGACACCACCCGCAGGTGAATGGAGGCGATGTCGGTGTTTTCTTAGCAGGATTTGAACGGCGGCTTATCTGAAGAGTGTGAACTATACTAATTGGCATAAGTACCTAGCAAATAATCGTTTAGGTTAGATTTTTTTGTGGGGAAATCAAGCGTATTTCTTTTGAAGACCACCAGTACAAACATAGTGAGGTGAAAGAAGTTGCCAGTGAAAAGAATGATGATGGCTTCTGCCAATTTACTAAAAGCGTTTGTCTACTGTTGATTGAGCAAATCGAGACATCAAGAACCAACCAAATCAGAAAAACTATCGAACATAGAAATGAAAAAGAATAAGATTTTAAAGTATTTTCAAAATCAAATGTTATGGACACAATTTCTGACCATTTTTTTCCTCTCAGGATGCAAAACATTAAAAATATCACAAATTCTTCGTGACTTCTAACAAGATCACCATAACCGATTATTACGATTTATCCCCAGTTTTTCCCAAATTATTTCCACTAAATTGAGTGTGTATTAAATCGAAATAACAAACCCTTTTAACTGCAAAAATAAAATTAGAATTAAAAATTAAAATTTATTAAAATTGAAATTAAATTAAAAATTAAAATCCAAGGTATTTCTGGTTTAATCTTCCTCCAGTGCCGAGGATCATTGAATTTGATATTTTAAAACTTCGTTCTTCGAAATTTCGGGCCCAAGAAAGGCTAGAGTGTATAAGTTTCAAATTAAGAGTTTCAAGTTCTATCCTCCAGCTATTTAGTGACATTTCTTGAAAGGCACTGTATACGCGGCGTTTCTGAATTTATGAGAAAGATTTCAAAGAGTAATTCTGTAGCAAAATTAGGGGGAATCTTTCATATAACTTTTTGTTCAAGTCCCTTCTCCCTCCAAGATACTGCACTATAAAATTAGGTAAAAAAAATTGTTTTTATTCAATATATCCACTTTAAAAATTAGGGAAAATCAGGAAAATTAAACTATTCGTCATTTGAGAGCAGCTCACTTGATTTTTTTTCATAAATGAAAACCTCTGTGAATTTATGGGACAAAGGTCTGATCTTTATTTTTTGTGATCAAACTAACAACTTTATGATAAAAAGTCAAGAAACGAGAAAGTTGCAGATTGACTCTGTCTTTTCAAAGCAATTTTTTGAATAGGAAAATATAGGCGCATTAAAAAGTTCTGATGCTAAATATTATAGGGGTTGTTTTTTCATCCCCTTGTGACAACATTTTAGGCAACAAATACACTCAAAAACTGCCATTTTATTAGCATTAGTTATCTGCCAAATTTAATTCTTCCGAGTTTCTGGATATTTGTTGAATAATTTTTTCACATAATTTCAAAGGGCTATAGCTTTGAGGAAAATGGGTCTTGAAGAACAAAAATTTATCTGATAGACCCCCCTTAATTTTTGCTAAAGAATCACCCATTGAAATATTTCGCATCAATTCAGAAATACCCTGTACACCACAATACCATACTCAAATTTTCGTGGAACAAAAACTAATTGAGCTAAAACTATACGATAAAAAGTATCCTTACATGCTGACGTATTACCAGAATTTAAAATAAATCAACAGAGCAACTGCATGGGTCTTGTAGCATTCATACGTATGTATTGATATCCAGATTGTAACTTTATTACTTGAAATGTATAATTTTCGTGTCAAAACGACGTGCGCCTCTCAAATTACCCAAGTACCGGAACTGAAGACCAGCTTCCGTTTGCCCAGCCTGCTCATGAGTCTTTCGCTTTCCTCCTGTGACCGTATCATGTGTCTACTTGAAGACAGGAGCGGCCTCTATAAAACCAGTCAAAAGAAATTCACGATACTTCTGCTGAAAGTTTATCCAGCCTTGATACCATTCATAATTCGAGCAATAATCAAAATTATGTAATTATATGCATAAAAATTAAACTAACTCTACAGCCTCAAGGTCTAAACTTTTCTCGTAGTATGAATAGTCTAAGTTATTGCAATATTGCTAACTTTATATTTAATTCAAATTATAATTATTACACTTTGAAACCGACTAACTCCCGGTTTCACAAAGCTTGATCGGGGAATCTAGGCTTGATTTAAGGATAAACGTCAATTTGTTTTCAATAGATAATTCAGTCATGGGCATTTAGAATATTATTCTCGCATAAAATTATGATCCATATACACCCATTGAATGATTCCCTTTTGCTACTCTTTCAATATATTCAGGAATGAAAAGGTTTCAGTGATTTCGTTTTAGAAATCTATTGACTGTCAAATCGTTGATCGCGCCAAGTTTCGTGAAACTGGAGTTAAATTCCAATATTGCTAACTACCGATCTTACATTTCATATTAGAAGTATATTTTCAGGCTACTGTAATATTTATAATATTGGTTTTGCAGTTGGTCAATTTAAAAAGGTATAAACCTAGGTATCTCGGCCCCCATAGAAAATCAGAAAAAATTCAAGAAGAGGTAACCTTTGGTTCGTAGGGCCCGTAGAGGATATTTTATGCGGTTGGTTCCAATCAATTTGAAGCAACCCCTAACGTCTTCAAGAGGAAGGGAGTTAAGTGACACCTTGTTTTGAAGGTAATTCGAATGACTTTTCAAAAATGCCATACACTTGATCTTTTTTGTTAATACTTGAAAAAAAGAGTAGAACAAAATACCAAGACATGCAATGAAACAGGAAAATAATGAAGAATTTCTTACTATGAAAGATTTCAAAAAGGTTGTCCATTATTTCTTAGACAAAAATATAACTTATTTTCAAACTCGGCCCTTACGGTTTGGAAAATTTCAACTTGAATTTCACAACCTGCTCAGCGTTTTCTTTCTTTCAATTATTTTACTTCTCGAAGCTGTGTTTTATGCACAACCATTGAGTATTAAACTTTAAATACTCAAAGGTACAACCGAATTTAAATGTCCCCAGAGGGAAAAATCTGAAGGTATCAAGTCTGCGGTCGGTCATTCAACGGGTCCTCTTCTACCAATCCATTTTTCTCGTAAATGATCTTCAATCAATCTGTCTAAGTATCATCAGGTGAATATTCGTCAATGAATATACGATAGCCACCACTCTCCTCAGAGTTGACTAGTAGAAGAATTTCTCAACCGGTGGTAGCAAAAATCGAAGCATGTTACTGAAAACTACTACATATATGTATAAGTTTTCTTAACGTATTGTCAACAATTGAAAACCCAGAAATTGGAAAAGTGAACCCTTTCGCCCCATCATCTGTCGATTAGAACACAATGGTCTTCTGCGTGAATTCAATGAAATCCACCCCTGCCAGATCGCCCTTGAAATTATCCCCTTCAAGTCCTCGCCACTTACTCTACATTTTTACCTGACGTTCATTATTATTCCCCTCATCTTCGGGAGAAAGTGTGCACGGATACTTCGGAGGTGTCCTAGGCCGAGAGAGATCACCTGGACAAAATGTGCATTTCGATTTCACCCCTATATTTATTATTATTTTTCAACCCCCTTCGATATTTCTCGTTACTTTCCTGCCTGTAAGCGCTGTTTACCTTTTGAATTTTTATCACCTGGTATTGAGGGCGTCGGCAAATGGCTTGAAAGAAAGTGCTATCATCCCGATTCGATACTTTCATCATCGACAGATGCCGGAACCTGGAGCGTCCGCAAATGTTTGTCTTGAATATGTGTTGATTAAAATTGAAATTTGAGAGCGAAGGATAAAAGTCGTAACCGAAAAATAACTGTTCTTTCATGGTTCACCACATGGACCAATAGATGAGGTTAAAGATTTACAAAAGAGCCCAAAAATGTATTGCCAAAAGAAGTACAGCAATTTTGAAGTTACGAGGATATATTGAAAAAGTCTTGGCCTACTATAGAACCAAACAAAATTTCAATGTCAAAATTTTTTATTACTCAACATATTCTCCTCTTAATTGGATATATGTATTTATAACAGCGAACCTGCAACGTCTCTAGACCTTTAAAAAAAATGTTTCTTCTTGCTCTGCAAACCAGACCTCCACAGCTTTTATTTCCTCCTCATAGGAAAAAAATTTACTACCTTTTCGGTTGAGGAAAGAGATGATAGTCTGATGGAGCCAAATCTGGTGAATAAGGAGGGTGATCTAGTAATTCAAACCCTAAATCACGAATTTTTGCATGGCAACATGAGATTTGTGTGCAGGGTCGTTGTCCTACAAAAACAAAACACCTTTGGATAGCTTTCCGCGTCTTTTCTCTTCAATTTTTTCCCGTAGAGTGGTCAGTAATGTCGAATAGTAATCTCCGGTTATTGTTCTACCCTTATCCAAAAAATCGATCATGATTACTTCATGGCCATCCCAAAAAAATGAAGCAAGAACTTTTCCAGCAGATTTTTTGACGCGAAACTTAGGTCTTGGAGAAACAGAGTGTCGCCATTCCATCGATTGTTGCTTTGTTTCTGGATAGTAGAAATGTACCCAAGTCTCATCCATAGTAACAATTCGTTTTAAAAAGTCTACATCGTTTTCAATTCGAGCACAGCTCGAACGCGATGTTTCTACCCTTGAACGCTTTTGGTCAACATTCAAACATTTGGGGATCTATTTTGCAGCAATTTTTCTCATGTCCAAATTGACGTGAACTATATGATGAACGCGTTCATATGAAATATTCAGTGCTTCAGATATCCGCTTTAGCTGATAAAATCATGTCATGAACTGCATCGATATTTTCGTGGACTGACACAAAAACTGGCCTTCCCGATCGGTCATCATCTTCAATGGAAAATTTACCTCTTTTGAACCTTGCAGTCCAATTTTTCACGGTCGCATACGAAGGACATTGATCACCAAAGGTATTAAGCATATCTTCGTAAATCTTCTTACCTCTTAACCTTTTAATTACACGTACTTGATGATGGCCCGATACTTCAATTTTTAGGTTTTCACAATTTCGGTAAACATCTTCTTTCTTTTAATTTATTGCGTAACTCTGGTTTATTTTTTTAACCACAAACTTCACACTGACACTTCTAATGAGTTATTGTTGGTTGCTATGGTAACGCAATTTTTTGTATGCATGGAACTGGTCTAGGCTAACTAGATATCAGTACATCCTCGTGTTGATCAAGTTGACGTTGGCTGAAGGTCATTCGACTTATCTAAAGCTCCGATTTTGAGATACAGGATTTTGTACTGAATTCTCACTTATTTTTAATTTTTGTCGTAACTAATAGAGAAAAGTGGGTGAAAATTTGTAGTCCTCAGATTCTTCAACCTTAATGAAATGAAATACAATAAATGACCGGACAAGTCAGTGACGGGTAGTAAAGGGGATGTGGTCGCAAAATCCTCATTTTCACCCACTTTCCTGTATTAATTTCGACTAAAGTTAAAAGTTAGAAATAACTTTCTGCGGAGAATTCACATCAACAGTACTAAAGTCGAAAACGGAGCATTACTTGATGAAGGTTCTATGTAGTTTTCTCCTATTTTTCGCAGGAAATATATCGGCAGGTATCACTGAATTTTTCAAACCTGATTTGGGGATAATAAGAATTGAAATGAATATAGAAGGACGCCAACTATGATTTCTTCCATCTATATAAGATTTTAAATGATGGGCGAAAATCTAATGTGAAATAGAAACTCTTAAATTTTACATCGATTGCTTTACAAGGCAGAACTCGTTAAAATACTATTTTATGTGTACCCACAAGCAAATTATCATCAACTCGACATCCGCACCGGAAGAAGAGCATATAATAGGTACCAACCAAATTACTGATATAATTTAAGCTATGAAAATTATATACGTTCCGATGTCTACAGAATGATACGTGATATGAAAAATTCTGTATCATTTCAGCTCATGAAACACCGTCAGTTGGACCTAATGATGAGTCTGATGACATGATATTTTGGGGATTAGATGCTCGTAGGGTTGGCTCGATAAAATGATGTTTAGATATGCCGAAGTGAAACTGCTCGACCATATAATTTTCATTCCATTTCACTTCATTCAAGCAACATCAAAAAAATAATAGAAAAACTAAAACGACTCTCCTCACTCACTGCAAAACAGTTGTAGAATCAATAGTTGAACAGATTTTTGGATCTCTAGATAAGTGTTTTCGTTTTCGCACTGATCTGTTGATTTTCCTTGAATGTTTCTTTTGGAAATATGGCTGCTGAAGACTATGATTAAGCTAGTCACCCCTGCTCGTGCTCGTAGGACGAGCACATGGTCCAATGAACATAAGGTAGGGTTACGAAGAAATTCTATTTTTCAATTATAATGGAAGTAAACATAATTACGGTAATCTTCGTGAAGGAAGAAAAGATGAAAGAATATAACTCTGACAAGCAAAATTAGGAGTTATTGTTATTTTTTCGTTTTATTTAGTGGTAGATAATCCTGAACAACTTTGATTTCCAATAACCTTCATTTTACTTTAAAATTTTAACACTATATATTTGTAGTTTTTACATGCTCATCTGTAGCAACACGAAAATCTTGATTGACTTGACTTTCATGAACCATTGTTCATGGAAGTCAAACAACAGTACAAATATATCTAAGATAGGTATCCATTAGAATTTAGATCATTCAAAAAACAATGTAGGTAACTATGTATGTAGATATGCTTAGGTTTTTGAGAAATATAACTACCACATTGTTTTATATTTTTTATAATTAAGTTCAAGGAGTTGCAATTCTTTATCTCTTCAAGCGTCTTATTAATCCTTTATTTTTCAAATATTAAAAGTAATGACATTTAGTGTTATTATAATGACACATAATTAGAAAAATGAATTGAAATGATGTTAATATTGAAAAAAAAAGATATTCTAGTGAATAAAAGAAATCTCTTTCCACTTCAATAACAATATTAGACTGGGGCTTGCCATAAGCAATATTGAAGCGGAAACTGAAACAATTCTCTTGAGTTCTGCTGCTTCTCTTATTGATTCCTTTTATTATTATTGTTTAAATCCAGAATCAAGTTGAATTGTTGAGATGTTTTAATTCACATTTGTATCATACCAGCACTAGTAAATGCTCCTATTAAACCAACATTCATCGATTCTAATAAAAAACTTCCTGTTCGATTCATTCATTACTCTGCCTTTTGTGTCTATATACCGGCGATCTATAATTATACTACAAGGGCTATTTATATCGATATTCGTCGTGTTACAAATCAATTGTATTTATAGGTTGTTGCATCTGCTGGCACGCGTGGGGTTGTAGACAATAAGTTACATTTTCTTCTTTCATAACATCGTCCACCCCTTACCATACGCTGAAATCGCTAAATTCGAGCACATGGATGGCACACGAGACCGCATATTTATAGAAAGAAAATACATTGAATGAATACGCGGTCAGGGACGTACTGGAAATATTTCAAATTCAACGATAATCTTTTCGAAATATAAAGATCGAAAATATGTTCAGCAATCTCGATATTGTAATTCTCTGCCTTCATTGAAATGCCAGAACATATTTAATTTCTGATCTCTCCATAATTCACTTGTAAGTCCTTCATGAAAAACCCCAGAACCCATGAACCTCAGAAGCCTAACACCACAAACCACAAGAATACGAGGTTCTCATGAAAATGAGCAGGGTTCGGTTCTTGAAAATGTTAAAGTAGAGGGTTTTCGGATTGATCCTGATTCAAAAAATGTATCATTCTTCTCCAGCGTTAAAAACTGATAAATTAAAACTTGCCACACTCATTTGATATCGATAATTTTTTGCAGATGCATTTTTCGTTAAAAAATCGAAAGGTACTTCCAATCTCAAGATACTTTTTATATTTTGGTAACTAAAAAATACTCAACGTTGAGAACATCAAAATTGAGATAGTATTGTCCGTTAGGTTCATTTATCAACTGTCAACCGCTAGCAAGTGTGTTGTACTTGAATGGTAGACTACCCAACAAACACGCGCGAAATTTGAATTTTGCTTAGTTTTCTTAATTTTTTTATTTTCCCAGGCAACTTCCCCGAATGTTTCTTCCGTTAAAACGTTCTACAAAGTATAAAGAAGGAATAAATAGAAAATATATCAAATCGGTTCAGCCACTTTTACGTGATGCGATGACAAGGCAAAACAAGGCTCCATTTTAATCAGGCATGCTGGAAACTGCCTGATTCATATTTACTGTAAAATGCATCCCTATAAAAAAAACACGCAGTAAAGCGAAAATCAGTTCTTTCGAAATATTTCCCATAATGTGCCTCAAATCTTTTTTACTTTTCTTGTGGAAGTTGTATATTATAAAATTCTCTACAAGTTTTGTACGAAGCAATTTTTATGAAAGGTTTTCACGAAGGTAAGACCTGAATAAAGGGAGTACCGTGGATCAATGGAGTGCACAGGGAGGAACCCTTTCGATTATAATATGGCATCTTGATGTTCAGATCGAGAACAGAGATCGGTATTTCAAATGAAAAGCTACTGACTGCAGATGGTATGCATGGTATCAAAATCTAACACGCCTTCAGTATAGAAATATTTCCACTTATAAATGAACCAAGTCCGATCCTGCGTGCCCATCGTTCAGCATTATGCATCAGTATGTGGAAGTCTGCAAAGCCAGCCAAGTGAAACGAACCTACGAGTGCAGTGCACGATAACAATACCTGAACCCCCTCTTGTATAGGAATTGCTGTAGGTACCACTGGGGTCGTACCGTGCGCGCCCCTGTTGCATGCATGTCGTTCATCCGCTGCCGTGCGAAACCAGGGGGAAGGCGCGGGAGGGGGAGGCAGTACGCAAAAGAGACGCGTGTCGCTCGGCAGCTGGCTCGTGCCGACCCCCAAACTGCGATAGCGGTATCCAGACAGACAGACAAACATACACGAGACGAGTAACTTAAGAACGCATTAGATTACGGCCATAGACAAACTATAGATAGGCAACTCCGGGGCAAAATTTGGTTCATGTAAAAGCGCCATCTATTGAACGTATCGGAATTAATGTCGGTAAAATTCAATGAATGCTGACAGCGCCATCTATCGGTTCTTTTTGGCGGTAAGAAATATTGGTGTAATAATTTAAATATTTGTTTTCAGCGAGTTTTTCATTAGACCTGGCGACAACTTTGATTGTTGTCGCCAAATCTAATGAAAAACTCGAACTCTTTGTTAAAAAGTAATGAATAATGATGCTGTTATGAAAAAAAATTTATTCAATACAATATTCATTTCTACTTGGAACATGACAATAACTTTGCATAATAATACTCAGAAATACATGTGTGTAATACTGGGGAATACATATAACAAACTTAAGGTAAATTCATGTGTTTCACAACAAAATTGTAAAGGCTCTATACTGTTTTCTCTATGGGACTCCAATTACATATAACAATCTGTAAAGGATCTATTTGGTTTTCCCTATGGGAAAACAAAATTATAAATCAATATAAAAAATGAGTAGCAATCTTTTCAGAAATTAATTTGAAGGAATTCAACAATTTACCTTCAGTACTTGAGATTGTTTGGAATTTCTAAATTTATGAAACGTAGAAAATTGTATGTACAAGATCAATTCATTTAGCTGATTTATAAATTCAATAGAATAAATAAATACAATATTGATAATATATATAAAATTTGAAATAAATATGAGGAGATAAATAGAATCATGAAAGGATAATACCTATCTCCTTTTTTTGTCATCAAGAGAGTATCGACGACCCCTCTTCTTTTATTTTTGGTTCATTTGTTGAGACATAAAAAAATTGAATGTTGTTCTGTTCACCTTGTTGAGGCAACCCAAGGTTTTCTTCAACATCATTACTTTCTCCCTCAAAGCTATGTTTCTGCTCCTCAATCGGCCCTCCTTTCTTCTTAGATATGTGAGTTGCCGGAACTGAGCAAGGTTGAGATTCTGAAAAATAATGCCAAACATTACACTTGAAAAAATACCAATAGAGACTGTATACCTTCTGGAATATATTTCCACTGTATTTCTTCAGAATCTTCCTGTCTTGAAGGTTGACATTCTGAAAAATCCAACAATTACACTTTGTACAATAGTTACGAAAGATTACATACCTTCTTAAATAGATTGAGAAACTGTTCTTTCTGTTGCTTTCGAAATATCTTTCCCTTTTTCACTCCCATAACACTTTGTTGGAGCCAGAACCCTCAAATCTTCATCATGCATTTGGGAACACAACAAAATCTCGACATTGTGGGAATATAATTCGGAGAATAACTCGGCAAAATTAAAACTATCAGAGCGTACACAACAGGCGTAGAAGCAAAGAGGAACTTTGGTAGAAGGCAGTGAAATTTTGGTATCAGGATATACATTTTAAACACAGACGAAATGGTGTTTGTTTGTTTACATTTTTCCTCAGTCTTGACACTATGACATGACATTACATTTCACGCGCATGCGCGTCATTTCTGCTGTTTACGATACGTTCGCTAGATGGCAGCCTTGTCAGCAGATTTTAGCGGTTCACGTTGTTTCTAAGCGAGTTTCACCCCCCTGATTACGGCGGAAACCATCATAATGGAATCAACACATTTCCGCAAGGCGAAGGGGGACCAAAGGAAAATTTCGTGGTTTAGTCACAGCAGAAATATGCTGCGGTTCCGAGTTCAGACATCATTCCTTCGCGATACTTCGAAAAATGGAGGTGTCATTCCCATTCAAATTAGATACGATTTATAATAGTGCTTCTGGTACCAAGGTAACACAATTCATAGATGATGAATTTAGATTTTCATCAATTGTACCCTGGAGTGGTCTAGGACACCATTGTCACTATATTGAACGACTTGATAATAACATTCTAAGGATGCCCATTTTCACCAATAGCTCCTAAACAAGCCTCTGCCTAAGTGTTCCTTAGCGTAAGTGAGTTTAACTTGGGTAGAGTAAGATTGCCTTACGCTAAGGAACACTTAGGCAACCTTACTCTACCCTTAACTTAAACTCATTTTCAACGTAAAAACAATATACAAAGTGGTACCTGATGCTACCGATAGTTCAGATACCTACCACCCGTGTGGTATTAGGTATTATGCCTGAACGCTTCCACTGCCATCTCCTGTCTAGTCATAGGTGCAAACGGCACCTTTCGACTTTTGAGCTTCCGATTCGAAAGGCTCGAAACAATGTAACTTTGCTAGCCATCAGAAGTGCTCGTCTGGTATCGCATGAGCCCTTCAAGGCCATAATGAGTCAACTACTTCGATGTACAAGCTTTTAATATATGTATTATATTCATTAGTTACTAATATCGGAAATTATTCTTTGAGCTCCTTTTTTTGGAATGTCTGAAGGCGCTAATGACTGAAGACCGTAATCGCATCTTTTATGCAGATCGTTACAGATTTTTCAGTTTTTGTATTATATTGCGATAAAGCCTCAAAATATGTGATCGGAGCTATTGCCACAAGATCACGCCGATCACTGGCCGATCAGTCAATGAAACCAAAGATATTACATGTGTGTAATATCTTTGAATGAAACGGCACAGTAACGAGGTGCATTCGGATAATCGGGATGCCGCAACCAATTTGTGAAGTACGTCTTATAAAGGTCGGAATAAGCAGTAGTTATTTTTGATTGACCGAAATTAAAATGATTATTTTCTCAGACCTCGTCCTGAATGTTTGTGATACGAAAGTCCGCGGTAGTTAAATAACTAATACCTCGAATTCCATCTTTTTTATTCAATTCAAATATACATATTGAAGTAAACAACCTAATTTCAGATCTATTTTAAACTTTATACGAAAACTGGTTCTTACTTATTCCGGCATCCATAACATGTTGTATGAAGTGGTTGGATCAGTCTTCACTATTCATCGTAGCATTGTGCTTTTGACTCAATATCAATATAAAATTATTTCAATTAATTTATCTATGCTTTTTGAATTCCTCATAACACAATTCTTCTGGACTTCATTCAGTTTGTTGAACTTTCTTAAACTACAACACTCAACTAATCTCTTCATATATTCCATATAATCTTTTCTTATTTTTTGTATTTATATAATAGTTCGTTTTATGTTGTGATCATCATATTGTTTCTCTGAGATTGACTGAAGTGTTACTTTTTTCATTTTTATCAAAATTGTTGTGTAAGACATGGTAAAATCAATTAGTGACTAGGTATATTATGGCTATATCACATATACTAATTATATTCACTTTCTACCAACAAAATGGCGGATGCGCTATAAATAACTCTTAGTCAATTGACTCTAGTTTTCATTCATGAAAAGGTTTGCCTGGTTTATTTATAAAATCATTTTGTTTCCCTATTTCACACTTACTTCAATGTCCAACTGAAAAAATCAATAAATAATTAGTATTGAGCAATTCATATATATTAGTAGTAATAAAGTTTGTCATTCATTCATGCAGAACCCTCAAAAATATTACTTACATACTGAGCACTGATCATAAATATTTCATGTGCACTTCTCAATAACATGATATCCTTCGCAAATAGCTCACACAACAAATCTTCGAAACGAACTACTTTAAATGAGCTTGCATACCTTTATTAGTAAAAACAAGCTGATATCAATTGGGCAGACCTTCGAGATAGGTCGTCATATCAAGGAATACTTTTCAATCTCTTCTCATTTAGTTTTTTTCACACACAAGAGGGGCTGTATTTCACCAAATATGGGAAGTCCTTATTCTTCCGTTTTTCGACGTTGGTTGACGTCAAGAAGAAAGAGTGTTTTAAGGTATGTGTTTTAAAATCAAGAACTTACCAGGTATCAATCCACTATTTGCTTGTCCCATCTCAACAAAACGAAAAGTACATTAGCGTTGGACTTCAACCATAACCTAGTTTAAAATTCGACTTACTATGCAAGTACATATCACATAACAATTATGGTTAATAAGAATTATCTTGTCTATTATTATAAACTAATGGGTAAATAAGTCTTTAAAATTGCGTCAATTAAATTCATTTCACAGAGTTAGTTAATTGACAAGAAAGGGCATAGAAAATATCATTTTGATGTTCAAATCAAGTTTCCTATATCTTCCCTTTAAATCCTTTTAATAAATAAGGCTAGGCATCAATGTTTTTTCTATTGTCTTATCGTCTAATCTAATCTAATCAGAGGCAGGGATGAACAAAATGTCAGAAACAAAATCTTTCTCTATGTCACCTACGGCCGTCCAGGTGACCTTGATTTTACTTGTCAAAAGTCAAAACAAATAAGAAAGGTTATATAGGTTATTTTATTTTGGAAATGGGTAATTCAACAATAACATTAGAGGAAGTGTACCCTTTCTGATCCATTATTTGTGTTTCAGCTAAAGGAAAAGAGGACGAAGAAATGCCAGCAGAGTTTTCCGTTGAAAAGATTCTCGATAAGAGGACAAGAAATGGAAAAGTAGAGTATTTACTGAAGTGGAAAGGCTATAAGGAGTAAATATTTAATTTTTATTTATGAACTAACCGAACAGGTCACAGGACCAGTAGAATTTTTCATTCATGAAGAGCATTTGTTTTCAATTTGATCAATGAATAACTCGAATGACACAGTCAAATATGATATAAAAGGTAAATGATGCTTAGATTTTATTCATTACAGCGAAGATAACACTTGGGAACCTGAAGAAAATCTTGATTGCCCTGATCTTATTTCAACATATGAAGCACAATTCCAGAATATCGTAGCAAGCAGTGTGGATGATAATGATAAAGGAAACAAACGTAAGAGCA
Source organism: Coccinella septempunctata (assembly GCF_907165205.1). Taxonomy (NCBI): domain Eukaryota; kingdom Metazoa; phylum Arthropoda; class Insecta; order Coleoptera; family Coccinellidae; genus Coccinella; species Coccinella septempunctata. Next base: position 23,543,023 of record NC_058194.1, read on the forward strand.
TCGCAGAGGATAATAGACTGAGAGGATTTGATAGAGGTCTTGAACCAGATAAAATAGTTGGTGCAACAGATGCCACTGGAGAACTAATGTTCTTGATGATGTGGAAAAACTGTAAAGAAGCAGATTTAGTTGCAGCAAGAGTAGCAAATGCAAGATGCCCTGAAATAGTTATTAAATACTATGAAAGTAAACAAATGTGGTATTGTAAACCAAATGTCATTGAAATAGATTGAATCTTCAACAAAAATAGTTATTTTCCTATCAAGTGCGGAAAGTGATACTTGCCCGCACGAAACTGCCGTTGCCCTAACGATGCGAAGCAGAGTTCGGGTAAGCAGTTGAGTGCGGGCAAGACACTTTCCGCAAGAGTTAGGAACAATATTTTTTCTACAAGCGCTTAAAATATATAAATACAGTGGACTCTCGATAAGTCGAACTCCCAGGGACCACAAAAAACTGTTCGACTTATCTATAGTTCGGCTCACCAAACGTTCGAGTTATTGAGGTGGGAGTTCGACTCATTGAGGGAAAAACTCGAGGTAATAATGATCATCGTTAGTCAACGAGAACTACATGACGGCTTTATAAACAAATAAGGAATGCATGGTACAAATGTCCTAAGCGATTGAAAAACACATTATAATGGGTGCCACATGTGGTGATTGGTTTGCGTAATCCTTTTAGCTTTCATTCGTTAGATCAAATAGTTCGACTCATTGAGGCGATGGTGGTCAGTAGTACGACTCATAGAGGTGGAGATTTTCGCGGAGCCCTTCCAGCAATTCGACTCATCTATTAGTCTCTCTAGTCCCAAGAACACTGTTCGACTCATTGAGGTGAAATTACATAGGGTAAGATACTCATGAATCGGGACCGGAGAAACAGTTCGACAAATGCGTGCGGGAAAGAAATAGCAGGCGTTTTTCCCGCACGTTTTGGGAAAGTGACTCTTTGCAACTTGGAATGCGTGCGGGAAAAAGGTTGAACGCGCACGCTTGTAGAAAAACATTTTTTTTTCAATGAAATAATATTCACTGCAACATCATATTTCATTCCTTATGATGGTGATTTTATCTGATGGGTTCACAATAATCTCATCAATTTTCTCTATTTTAACATTAGCATAAGACCTAAAGATTGTATCACAATTTAACAATTTATTAGCCAAATTCGGAGGACGAGTTTATTCAACTTCACTCCACTTATCTACTCTTGTCTGCTCTACTTTGCTCTTATTCTCTCTACCCCACTGGACTCTACATTATTCTGCTCTGCTCTATTTAATATTGCTCTACTCTACCCTACTTTACTTTTTTGTGTTCTCAAGTCTCCTTATGTACTGTCAAAATCAGATGGGCCAATGAAGGATTACTCTGATCAAACATATGGACAAAAACTTCAAAAAGAGTTCAGATAAGTTGCAAATGACCAAAAAATTTCAAATATTCCAAAATTACAAACCGACACTCCAATTTCATTCATTAGTATAGATTCATACTTAATTCCCAAATAATTTTCAATCAAATTGATAAGTCAGTTTTCTACAAATTATTTCTGTTGAAAACTGATATTTTTCAAATAAATTTGGCGCATGTTTCATTATTCACATTTTAAATTGAAGCGAAGAGAAATATTCAACTTGTACCATTTTATTCAGCTTTCTTGTGTCTGAACTTAGCATAAAAGTGAAATAGTATCATATATATCTTGAAAACATATTTTCTTCATGCCTTCCTATTTTTTTCATTATCGTTTCCTGCAACACATAATATTAGGGCCAGTAACGTGGATTGCCGCCTCGTATTATCAGAGGGATTTTTCATCTCATCATGGACAGCAAAAATGTTCGTTCCTTCCAACCTCATCAATTTATTGATTCATAATGGAAAATCTTTCTGAACAGAAGAATTTTTGGTTAGCGTCCCTTTCCACTACTATAAACACAATGTGAAAATGCTTTATTATAAAAATAATTCTGATAAAAATCGCCCATATTTTCAGCTTTTTCGACTAAGTAGCTCAGCGCATTAGTTAGAATAGTGGGATTATTTCACTTCCAGTCAATAGTTTCTCCTATAATCCATGCATTTTGTATTATTATCTTAGAATCTTAGCTATTTCCATCATATGTGATGCTCATCTGGAGCGTGAAAGAAGCCTTTCGATTTTGGTCAGTATATATCGATTCTAGACGTTTTTTGAAATTTCCGTCAAGGATGACTTTACGTGTGGCATCTTTTGTATCAATTTTTGTTACCAGAATTTCGTTCAAGAAAATCTTTTTTATTTTTTGAAAATTTCTCTAGTTACGAAACTTAAGTTTTCTAAGTTTTAGTTTTTTTTTTAAAAAGGTCATTACAATGGTATGAAAATATTACTAAGGGTGTTTTACGACGATTGCGGTCGTTTACAGAGAGGGAATCGTGAAAATGTTTTCACTTTCGTTCAAAATACACTGTTCTCTTTCCTCAAATATGGATCAGTTTGTTTCATAAAAAAATTAGTTTCTCCCATGCACAGTGTCTTCAATAATCGAGCGTTTTTCTAGTGAACCAGAAAGTTCATGAATACAGGGTATTCTTTGATATCATTCTACCAGAAGAAATTTCAATGAAGGTAAATATGTTTGTTCTCCAAGGAAAGGAACAGATATGTATATATGTATATGAAATTCTTCACTTATTCATGTTCACGCAAACACAAGTACCTAAAGGTATTGAAAAACTCGATCCAAAATCAGAAAGTGTAGAGATAAAATGTCGATGAATTCCAGTTATTAACTAGAAACGATGCCGACTTCAAAGTAGGAAACGTATAAAACCATTATTTTTTTTTTAATCGGCGAACTATTTCATATAATACCTACACTAACTTATACATGCAGTCTTAATCCCGTTTTCAGTCGTAAATCGATCGCAGTAATTGAATCCTACTTCTTCGTATCGATAGATATCGAAAAAATTCGTGTCGGAAATTCCTCAAGTTCTTGATGTGTAGCTGTTGAACGGGTTAAAGTCAATCTCCAGATGCTAGCGTTAGAGGTTTCTACGGGGGTGATTTAAGAAGTTCACATTTTCCTGAATTAGCTTGAATGGTGGGTCCTTGTAATGAGGAGAGGAAACATGAAATATGGTAACCATATGACAGTTCACTTATCTATCGTTTATAGTAAATCCAACACACCACAAATAGAAAAAAAGTAAATGTTTTTCATGAACATACATATTTTGTTAAGTATTCCATCTTTATATTCATTTGAATTTGTTCAGATTTCATGAAGAAAAGGAAAATCCTGATATGCGGATTGAAAACCCAGATAATATACTTACCTATTATTTTATAGGTATACATATTTACCCTTACTATGCCCAGAAATCGCAGATCGGTTCGGAAAGTTTATCGGTTCAGAGGTTGGGGAGGCATTTTTTCCAATGGACGTACAAAATTGTTGGTGCTTGATGCTACTTTCAATGCGCAGATTTACATATGAAGTCATTGACATTATTATTCCTTTTTTTCATGCTACTATTGGGCTGAATTTCTTATTTTGGACGATAATGCGCCACCCAATCGTCAATGAAGCTCTGGAAATTCGTGGTATTCCGAATTTGGCCATGCCCTCTCGGTTGCCAGACCTCAATCCCATTGAACATGCTTGGGATCAGCTACAAAGAATTTTGGATTTTCATCAACCACCTCATCCCACATACACTTAAAGAACTCAGATGGCTTTTAGCGTCACTCTGGGAAGAAATTGATCAAGGCTACTAGAACAACCTCATCGAGAGTATGCAAAGGCCGTGTCCAGGCTGTAGTTGATGTTGGAACTTGACTGGTGTTTATTTTTCCAATTTTTTGAGTGAACTGATTTTGTACTACAAATACTAAAAATAAATTTCCACACAAAACTGTGAAAGGGGCAAAAGAATTAGTTTGATATCTGAGTAAACATTCAGGTTTAAGAAAATGGAAACTTTTGAAATAATATGAAAATCTCTGAACTTCCCTAACTTTTGTTATCACGACGATCTGTCTCCTCCTAGATATCATATTCCAATTAGTATGCCTAACAAAAAATAAGGTTTGAGGAGCCTACACCGTTTCAGAGGCCAGTTCAAAAAGTAAAAAGGTATACTTTACGTCAGAAACCTTTAATTTATATGGGGTTTTCATTACAATTCAATTCAATCAGTTCGTTATCTAGAAAAGCCAGAAATATTTTCATTTTTCAAACAGAAAAAAAATAGGAGAATTTTTTCATTTAAGAAAAAATGTTCATTCATGTCATTCACTTTCCGAGGTGAAATGATTTTTTTCAAGGAATTTCCACATAAAACATTTCTCAAAAAGTCTCCCCATTGGCTACAATTCGAAACCTGCAGAAATTGCAAAAAATAGGATCCTAAAGTGCTGCCATATCTGACGAAAGTGAAAACCATTGTAATATTCGCAACTTCTACTGATCGTTCTGGTAACATCCCACATTCTGGTAGTCTTTACCCCCTTACAACTAATACGAATGGCGAGAAAGTCCCGTTGTATAAAGTCCTCTTATTTGAAATGTTTTTCAAAACTACAGAAGGGTAACATGGTCATTATTTTTGGTTTTCATTATTGTCAAATGCTCGACTTTCAAAATTCCATCACTGTTGAAACAATTTCCAACCAGCGTTGGAGACTCTGGCCTCATGGGGTTATAAAGTCACTATAATTTGTCTAGTTCCAGTTAGTTCGACGCTTATCCACCAGGTAATTTTTTTCTATCTGCCCCCGTATAATCTACAAAATTACGCAGATTTTCTCACGTTTCGCTGCTCGGATTTGAATGGCGGTGGTAGAAAATGCCGACTTATTGCCAATTATTGGTTTTGGCGGCGTGTCCATTGTGAAAAAAATTCCGGTTATTTAAATTTGAAAGTATCGGCGTGGCCCGTTTGAATGGGCGGAAGTAAGGCCCAACACAATGGGCGGGTAATTCGCCTGGTTGGAAATCGATAATTCCACGGAGGCTGCCCGTACGAGATTTATTGGTGCAATTTTAAACAAAACTGGCGATGTCAATGGTGAACCTTATTGTCCTCATTCCAGCGATATTTGGCTGGATGCTTCGGAGAAAGAAATCATCTGAAACTACAGAAAAATCTACAGGAATCTAATCGAACTACAGTTGCAGGAACGTCAATTATAAATTTTTTGATGGTCCATTAAAATTTTAAACCCCCATTTAAAAGGTATTTAAGTTGTCCCACGGTGGATGACCTATTATTCCACGTTGGGGTTTTCGACTATAAACTTTTTCCTAAAACAGTTTCAGACCTACACGCAGCTTCCGGTTATACCGGAAACAGCCTACTGCTTTCTTATTTTGAACGGCAGACCCGTCCGATAGCTGATTTAATGACAATTTTAACGGTATGCCACACCTTGGATGAAAAGTCAACGGTTTATGAGTTATTGAGATCCTTGATTCTTATGAACAATTTTTCTCAAAATAATCACTATTATCTTCGGCTTTTTTGTTTGTTTGTTCCTACGAATGAGGGCGTAATCATTTTGCCTAAATATCCGCCGAAAAGTACAGATATTTGGTTGAAAATATGTTGATCTTGTTACGAGGAACAAGATTGCAAGAATTTTCACTGAAAAATCATAATTTTTTTAAATGTTTGTTTCCTTGTTCCTGGGAACCCTGTTATCCCTTTACTAAAATATTAATAAGAAATAACCGACGTTAACAAGAGAATTCACTTGTTACTATAAGAACGAGGAACCATAACTGTTTGCTAAATCAACTTTATTCTCTTGCTATATATTTTTGCGCTCTTGTTTCTAGAGCATATTTTACTCAATTATCTATCAAAAATTACAGACATTTTGGAAAAACTATAACTCGGTTGTTACTATTAATAATGGCGTAAGAATGTTAGCAAAATAATCTTTGTTTTTTTTTATTTTTTTGATCGTTTCTTAGGAATGAGAGCGTTATCATTTCATCCAAATATCGGCCGCAGACATTCGCGCAAGATTTCTCATAAAATACTCAAAATTCTTTATCACTTTTTTGTACTTTTGTTACTAGTAATGAAAGCGTTATTATTTTACTTAAATATGTTTCAAAAATTGCTGGCATTCAGATAATTCGATTGGTACTATGAACAAGAGCTTCTTTATAGAAATGAGAGCATTACTATTATACCCAACTGTCTGTCAAAAATTACAGAAATTTGTGTATTACGATAACCTACTTGTTACTAGGAACAGAGCAGAAGATTTTCCCAAAATAATTATTTTCATTCACTTTTTTGCGCTCTTGTTCCTAGGAACTATTAGGGCGTAATCATTTTGGCAAAATATCTGCAATTTTAGAATTTTCTTACCTAAAATGGTCTTGAATTGAAATTTGGTAAATGGTTCACCTTTAGAATTCAGAAATCAGTATTAATACAAACATAAAATTTCGTTTGGATCGTGCCGTGAAAAATCTTTTAAAAATCTTCAGATGGCGCCCAAACTTTACACCAACCTTCAAATTGTTTTTTAGATTGAAGCATTAGTCAGAGACATTTGTCTCTGCATCAGTCTTCAACTTCATCGAATCTGAATTTTCGGAAATATGGGCAATTTTTTTGCTAGATCTGGGCAGCGTTGGCCGACTTCAGTATCTGGACTAAGGACTAATCTGGATGCATGGCAGTAAAAGTTCTAGACTCAACAGCAGTGGTGGGAATCTCGATTTCAGAGCATCAATAAAATGTACAATAAAGTGTTTAAAAATTCAAGGAATTCAACTATAATTGACTGCCTCATCATTGCAGAATAATAAAATAGTTGAATTTCCTGAATTTGTAATCATTTTCAGACGCATTAGCGTAGCCAGAATTTTTTTGGAATCCTGGGAAGGTAAATGTAGTTTTATGCTTGCTTACTAGAAAATTGAGTCGATTTCAGTATCTGGGGGGGGGGACACCAAGAATTCTGGGGGGGCCCGTGTGTAGGTATGTGTTTTTGTAGTAGAAGTATTGACGTTTTAGTGACATTTTTGTCGTTTCCTGGAGTTGCAGGACATAGGCATTGAATATTCAACCCTTGTGTTGAAGTATATAGGGAGGTGTAGGTATTTAATTTGAAGTTTCCATGGAGGATATTGAGTTCTTGAAAGCTACAAGTACCTACATAATCAGGACCAAGTTGTACGTGTCAGGTTTTTCTCAATTTTTTTTCTTCTCTATTTCGAGAGGGGTTGCTTAAAACTGGGAACGAATTCTCTGTCTCTCCTATAGGTTGTCTTTCTTCTTATTCAAGAGATGTCCGTGTGGGGGGCCCAGTGCAGACCCTCCCTCGTGTGTCACCCTCCGGTCCGATGAGGATGTTAACTGCGGCAAATCTTCGCCGACGATTATGTCCTCTCTGGGTCCTGCAGCAGCCTGACTAGACCGACGACTTGTCAGAAGCGATCGTAATTTGGTTGGCGATCCGTCATGAGAACATTGAGAACGGACGTTACAGTGGCAAGGTGGTAGTAGACATAATACCGCGATGATGGCCTCTCCTATTCGCGCGGTGCGTTTCGCTGTTGTTTTTGCGGTCGCCGCCGTTTTAGACGTCGCGACGGCGAAGACCAAACTACGTTTCGGGCACTACGACAGCCTGTCGGTGGCCAGATGTGAGGTAAAGTGCTGGTCGAAACCTGGCAAGAATGAGGTAGGAGTAATTTTTTTTTTGGAATGAAGAAAAATATATACGAAGTTGGGAAAAAACATTTCAGATCAATTGAACGACTTTATCTTAAAGATAGGATAACGAATGGGCTTTTTAAATTAAGGAAAAGTTAGGAGGGGTGTCACAAAATTCAGTCAATTGATTTATCGAAAAAAATCTACATATTTTTCTTGTAATTTTATTTCTTTTCAATTATTATTCGTTCTACTGTATTTTTGAAGAGAATTTTCTAAATTGATTCATGATTCATTTTATCTGTTCTGCAATCAAAATGCGTTCATCTACTGCACTCCAAGTAATTTGCATTGTTCAGTTAACTTTTTACTTTCTGAAAAAAAAAATTTCAGAATACCAGATAAACCTCTTAATTTTGTGCTTTCTTGATTTGATTTTTTTCTCGTAAGAATATCATATATATCTTCCCAAGTTATCTGTCAAAAACAACCACGTTTTTCAGAGGCGTTCGATAGGTAGAAAATTAAGGTTTTGACAACTATCGCAAAAAAACTTTCTTCAGTTATTAAAAATCAAAACACGCTCAATAATTCCATGCTGATGTACGGAAAAACCTCATTTATTTCGATTGTTATTGATTTTTTTATCAAGGTCCTGCTAAATAAAAATATAAATCCACCTACAGCTTTATCAAAAATAATGAATGCAACCTATGTGAGTCAAAAAAAAAGAAAGAAACCGCCTTTCGATTGAGCTACATGCGTGGTACAGAGTAGCACTTTACTCACTTTTTGGTTGAATATATACCATTCAAAATGTTGTCCATTTAGTGGCAGGATTCAAAGCCTTTTAGGTGCATCATCTTTATCAAGATTTTATGGTGAAATGGATGTTGATTGCAACCAATATTATTGGGCAAAAACTACAAGGATTTCTGAAAAACTCCACCCACTTATGAATTTAATATCCGATTGAAAATTTAATGGTTTTCATTTTACGAAATTTGACGGAAGCAAAACTTAGTCGTATGGTTAGAAATAGAAATAATTGTTCAGCTTCAAATACCCTTGAAATATCTAGTTTTTGTTGTGAAGTTGACTAATTATGTTTAGTATTATGAACACTCTCACGTAAAACCAATACTTTAACTTTTACGTTGAAATTGCACAATTGTGAATAAGCCCTTTTGGTGAAATATTTGCTGCCATGCCTATTCCTTTTCCACTATTGGACATTCCAAGATCCAAGAATCCTTTACGTCCTACCAACGTGAAAATTCCCCTTTCTGTGGACAGAACGAGTCTGTAGTAATTGTTATTGCCCTATTTCACCTTGTAAGTCGAGATCTTGAACGGAAATAGATCGATTCAATTGATGTAAGACGAGATTACTCTGGAATCTCGCATGAACGGATCGGATGTTAAATTTCGATCAACATTTTCAAGAAATCCGACCAGAATATCATCGAGTACCTTCTCAATGCGATATCGAGAAATTCTGTCAATTAATTGTTTCTTTCAGTGGGCGAATACGATGCTGAAACTGAGTGCTGTCTTCGAGCGAAGATTGACTTCCATATTTGAAAATAAATATTTTATTTCACTGCAAGGTTGCAGTTCTCCTTCTTGAAAAGTCGGTTAAATTTCCTCGACGAAATTTAACCGACTTTAACACAATATACCAAAACTTCATACAGTTGCTTGTTCAATAATTGAAGATGATGAATCAAAATGATATAAACAGTGAAGAAGCCATAATGAATATAAAAATTTCCAATAAAGAAACAATTAATTGTCCCCCCTTGTATGCTGAATACAAATTGAGTATAGTACGGAGATCATTTATTAGTAATCTGATAAGAAAGAAGTTATTGTTTAGGCGGTGAATGAAAGGCTAAAGACCAACTGACCTATTACTAAAATTTGAACATTGGCCAGTGGGATCTCCTCTCATCCTAGAACTTTATTGATCTCACGAGATAATTATTTGAATCATCTTTATGGGCAAAAAACTTAAATATAGTGAGTCCCTTATACCTGGGCGCACCTAGTTCGTGCTGCAAGTTGGGAAGATTATAATTCTTTATTATGCAAATGAAGTCTTTTTCAAACAATCGGCTTGTCATGCTAAATGCTATAACTCGTTGTTAAAGGGGCTCAGATGATAAAAAGAAAATGGTAATGAAGCCAGTAGCGGTACGACTTTTTATCTGTTGAAAATTGATGGATATTCATCGACTCTATTATACCTAATAAAATCGAATGGAAAGTACTTTTTTGTTAAGTACAACTTGTGCGTAGGATATTCATAGTGATCCTTTCCATCTAAAGATTTATATATTATGGTAATAATAATAATAATAATAATTTATCAGATACTCCACATATTAAATCAGCTGAGTTTTACTACAACACCTATTGGGTTTGAAATAATATAAGCTCAAAATGAAATTACAAATCAAACTTAAAATCTCTTAAACTTGGAGGAAAAGTTCGTTACAAAACCCATCAAAATTTTAATCCTTCATTATTTCCCTCAAAAATCTTAGTTTAAAATTTCAATGGGGCATTAAATCTTAAATCCTGCAACTGGGCCTGAGAATGACAACAGAACTGCCGTTAAAACTACAGAGTGACTAAGAACTAACGCACATATCTTCGGTATTCACCTAATATTTTGTAGAAAAATGCTTGGCCAGGTCAATTTTCATATCAAATAATGCAACTTTTCAAGTTACATGCAGCTTTGTCATGCACCCTCTAAGAGGGTGGAGGGTAGTTGAGTTTTTTCAAATGGCCACCCTGATTTTTGTGCCAGCAATTGATAGACCTTTTGTTGCTCAGGATGATTGACTCATTGGATGGGTTTTTCATCAACATGGATTAAAATTATCACTCTTTTCAAGTATTAAAATATTCAATATTTCAATCACTACACTTTAGGGGTTTAGGGGTAATTGAACACCCCTTAAGTGTAGGTATTGATGTGATGAAGTGTTATCGAAAACATGCCTCTTTCGTATTTTTTTTAATATCTGAAATAAAACTCACAATTAAAAAAATAAATGAACACGTGATGAATTATATAAAAATATGAACATGATGAGTTATGTTCAATTTTTGGGGAGTCCAAGTAGAATAACATATTTACATTACTTGCTTTGTTTCCGTTCAAATATTTTCTTATTCCTATGAACTGCTTAAATTACTGAATAAAAAAAAATTGAATTTCTGGAAGTAGGAATTCCGAACAAGTGGAAACTGCGACGGTATTGTTGTTCAATAGATTTATCGACTAGATAGGTTTATTTCAGGCGAAGAGACTGAAAATATTCATGTTCCAGTTATATTGTTTGTTTCCAGATCATTGAAACGTACTCAAGTATGTACCAAGTCCTCATAAAATAGATGGTTTATCATAGAACTTATCATGATTTTTACATCAATGGTCGCTTGTAAGAGCCGATGATGGTAGTGATAGATTGTTATTTTATTCACATTCTATGAGATTATGACCTAGATGCACGAAGAAATAAAACGTGACTGATATGTTATAACGATGTTGGTTCATATCATGTGCATTTTTTGAATTTACAAATTCGAAAAACTTGCTACATTATGTATTATGAAACATTGCAGAGCATGGAAACCATTGTCGTACCTACCGGCAAATGAACATTGTAAAGAATTTGTTTCGAAGTTTCGTATCATTTCGTCAAATCTGAATTTAAATGGAAACAAGTAATCTTTTGATATCCACATGCTCATTTCTGAAAAAAAATTAATATAAGATACATGCCTACTACACTTCAAACAGATTTTAGAAATCAACAAAAAGATTCTTCTTCTCATTTTTATATACCTATCTGTATAGAAAAATTAGTTTTGCTCCGAAAATCAACATACTTTCATACATCCCTTCCAACATATTTTTCTTTGATCAAATTTCAAAAGGATCGATTTTTTTTATATCCGAAAATGAACAAGTCAACATAAATAATATCACATACAAGTATCTGGACCGCTTTTCTGACAAACGTTGATTACTATGCACAGTGGCACTCATGTTGAGTTGTGCATACGGAAGAAGTTTTTATTATTTCATGGAAATGTACTTGATTATTATTAATAGTACATATTATATTGAGAGAGGGAATAGCGTATTTTTCGAGTTCAGGACCTTTCTTCTCAGTACATTTGGGAAATAAATGAAATTTGAACAATTCTCCAAGTCAAGGGTATTTTGTTGTAGAGATGTTGTTTGTAGTATGATGGATGAAGTGTACGATGTGACGCACCGTCACATATACCAACTCTCATCTTCGCCACTGTCCAATGGTATCTCATCACTACACTGAACCTGAGGGTTTATTAGCACCATATGCTAGCAGAAAAACCCTGTTCATTTGAACAAAGCGTATAAAACCGTAATGGAGTACTAATTTGTTAAGATTTATAGTCTCTTAATGGAGTTATAAGAAGAATATATATCTTGCGGAACTTGAAACTTGTTTTACCATTTACAAACAGCTCCGTGTACACTGGAACATAATTGGATACAGTTAATACTGAATTAATACAATATAAGTGCTGAAATATGTGCAAACTGTGTAGTGACAAGGTCGATCCTTCGATAGTATTGGACCACCCCCTATTAGATCAGGACTGTAAGGTTCCTTTCAGAAAAAAAACACAATATATTGTAATTTTTTATCTGAACTTTTTCGAGTCTCGGTTACGGGTGATGAATCATTATCTTCTGGATGACAATATTATTAAATGATTCTACAATGGTGTAAATTGTTCAATTGAATCCAACAATAATTGTAATAATATGTACCTAATCATAAATATAATGATTTTGGAAAGGGTAAAAAACTTTCCTGTATAATGAAACAATCCCACATACATAATTTCAATGAAATTTCTGTTAATTTCAGGATAAGGAAAAAGAAAACAGCAATCAGTTTTTCAGCTCTTTTGATTTAGGCTAATTATCCTTTAAAAATCCATTAAAATGTTAGAAATAAGTCACCACAGTTTTGCCATCCCTGATTGAATTGGTTCATTGTAAAAAAAAAAAATATTCTGAGAAAGGAAATATGTCAAATTTTGCAGTTTCAGTAAAACAATGAAACATTTTTTGATAAACGAAATATTCTAATAATCCCTGGATTCTTCCTCCTTTTCCACGTGCTATAAATATTAAATTGAAATTAAACATCTCCTTCATCTTCATTAACCATCTGGGAACCAGAATGATTTTTGTACCATCAAAAATATTGATTGGCAATTAATAGTCATTGCATTTGACATTTATGGTCTCATGATGAAGATTAAAGAGCGGTTGAGACAATATTTCATATTAATTCTTAAATCCCCTCAAGTCAATCTACATGCTAATCATGGTGAATGACTACATTAATGCAGCCTTTTCCCAACGCAATCATACTCTTTTCATTTCAGTGTATAAGATCCTGTTTGTCCAAGGGTTTGAACAAGCCGGGAGAGTGCCCTGAAAACGAGTCATTCATCTCACCATTCGCCACAGCCTGTATAAAAGCTTGTCAGCAGGATTCTCAATGTCCTAGCCTCACCAAGTGTTGTCAACACAGATGCGGCATTACCTGCCAGCAACCCATTAATTTAAAAAATATAACAGGTAAGCAATGATACGGCATTTACGATGCTGTGAAGTACGCAGCAATTTTGCATAGATTCATCGGATTATTTCCGCAATTTCATCTTTAATATAATCCATTTTGGCCATTTTATTTTTCGTTATGTCACAAAATTGAAATTTCACAATTCTCTACGAGGTAAAAAAGTGTATATGAGAGACCCACACTATTTTCTGACAAGGAATCATCCCTCACATTTGTGGAGCACTATACTTGTCTGTAAATAAATGCGAAGGGCTTTGAGACTTGATTTCTCGTTAAAGATCAGTAAGTCTAGTGTCTAGCACTACGAGGATGTATTGATATCTAGTTAGCCTAGACCAGTTCCATGCATAAAAAAATATTGCGTTACCATAGAAAAGAACAATAACTCATTAGAAGTGTCAGTGTGAAGTTTGAGGTCAAAAAAGTGATCCAGAGTTACGCAATAAATTAAAAGAAAGAAGATGTCCACCGAAATTGTGAAAATCGAAAAATTGCAGTATCGAGCATCATTTTGGTGATCAATGTCCTTCGTATGCGACCGTGAAAAATTGGACTGCATGCTTCAAAAGAAGTAAATTTTCCATTGAAGAATGATGGCCAGTTTCTGTGTCAGTCCCCGAAAATATCGATGCAGTTCATGACATGATTTTATCAGGCCGTCGAATTGGGTTAAAACGGAAAAATGAAGCACCGAATATTTCATACGAACGCGTTCGTCATATAGTTTTCGTCATTTTGGACATGAGAAAAATTGCTGCAAAATGGATCCCCAAATGTTTGAATGTTGACCAAAAGCGTGCAAGGGTAGAAGCAACGCGTTCGATCTGTGCTCGATTTGAAAACGATGTAGACTTCTTAAACCGAATTGTTACTATGTATGAGACTTGGGTACATTTCCACGATCCAGAAACAAAGCAACAATCGATGGAATGGCGACACTCTGGTACTCCAAGACCCAAGAAGTTTCGTGTCCAAAAATCTGCTGGAAAAATTCTTGTTTCAGTTTTTTGGGATTGCCATGGAGTAATCATGATTGATTATTTGGATGAGGGTAGAACAATAACTGGAGATTACTATTTGACATTACTGTCCACTTTACGGGAAAAAAAGTAGAGAGAGGTGTTTTGTTTTTGCAGGACAACGCCCCTGCACACAAATCTCATGTTGCCATGCATAAAATTAATGATTTAGGGTTTGAATTACTAGAACACCCCCTTATTCACCAGATTTGGCCTCATCCGACCATCATCTCTTTCCTCAACTAAAAAAAGTAAGTTTGAAAGGTCGTATATTTTCTTCCAACGAGGAGGTTATAAAAGCTGTGGAGGTCTGGTTTGCAGAGCAAGAAGAAACATTTGTTTTTGGAAGGTCTGGAGACGTTGCAGGTTCGCTGTAATAAATGTATCCAATTAAGGGGAGAATATGTTGAGTAATAAAATATTTTGACATTGAAATTTTGTTTGGTTTTATAGTAGGCTAAGAATTTTTCAATATATCCTCGTATGTAGATGTTCTTCGCATAATTGCTACAACCCTTTTCAATTGAAATTGATATTGAGCACCCTCACTAATTTTCATCCTGAAATCCCAAAGTGTTTCGCATTTATTTACATCAGACACGCTTTCAATGAAATGTCCAAATAATATATTACAAGTTCATTGAACAATACACATAATCCGAATATTATTATTATGCTTCATACGCTAGTAGTATAGGTACACAACTATGCTTGATATTTGAATTATATCAGGTAGGTAAGTGAAATGAAACAATTTCCTCCTAACAAATCAGTCCAAACATTTCTGTCTGTTCCCTATAGAAGAAACCGATACTCTGCAAAAACGGTTCTTATTTTTAGTATAGCCTTCACGCTCATTTTAAGTATCAACTATCGGTTCAAGCAATACTATTAACACCGTTCTTCACCGATTTAGTCAACACAAAAAGGGTAAAATGTAAATATTTATCATGGTCTTCGAGTTCAATGCTCAGATTCATTATCTTGAGGTTTACAGATGTAATGTGGTCTTAACGCAATCCTTTGCCAATAAATAGTTTCTGAAACGATGCAATTTGAACGATAATTTATCAAAACTGAAAACTTATATCTATAAGAATCATAAGCCAAGCAAATTGTTATAATTTTCTCCAGAGCAGTATTCAATTGAATTTACTCAATTGTCTCAATTATAAATTATTGTTGTATTTGGAACTCATCATGACAAGTCCTTTCTTTTCGAAAGGAATTCCCCATGTATCGCAGTATCCCATTGGTAATTCAAATACGGCAAGGATGTATGAAAAAATTTACAGGTTCATCAATCATCAACGTACGGTTTTTCGACTATGGTTGACCTCCCGTAATCGCAATTTCATAACCCTTTTTTAGACCACCTGTACGTAGTAGCATTTCGGCGAACCCAGGTGGTCCTATTGGAATTCAAGTCAGGAGCAGGAGCCATAAAAACTAGGCCATTATTTTAATATCTAAACCAGTTTCATTAGCCTGTTGGAAATCAATCAGTTGGTCTTCGGCCCCGTTGGAATCGCCACTGGCGCATATTCAAACAGGGGTTCTGGTTTGCATGCAAGCCTTTCTGGATAGGCCATTAAACCTATGGTATGGTCTCCGCGATAAGAAGAAATTTTTTTATTTACATTCATAACTCCTCAGTACAGTTAGTACACCTACACTACTTAATATCCTTTCGATAAGATTTAAATTTTTTGTTGTTAATTTTACCATTTTTCCTCTCAAGAAATTTCCGCATCGAAAAAATATTTTTTTTTTGAAAAAATATTATTCTCATTTAGTGAAATTTTAATTTCAGACAATTTTGTTTTCGCATTTGTAACAACAAATGGAGAACATAGTTCTTGCTAGATCTATACTGTGTCACGTTGTAAATAGGACTGAACTTTGTGTATGAAGAAAAAATTTCATTTTAGAATATACAAGGTGTATTTGAAGGTGAGGCATTGTTTTCAACAGAAGGTAGAACTGGTCAAAATGGAGCGTATTACCAAAAATCACCTAACAAAACTTTCAAAATGACAAAGTTGAAAAAAAAAATTAAGATGATTACTGAAATATATCCTAATACGACCCTAGGCCGTTTGTAAGCTTGATTATCGCAAAGCAAATTACACGATTTTGAGAAATGGCACATTTCGATACCAACTAACAGAAGAGACTTGGCACGCAAGTGTAAATATAGAATAATACTTCAAAATCTCACCAATAAAATTCGTCTAAATTATTCACAATGGGCATCACAATCTTGTTGTTCGAACACATTCCAACAATCGCCGAAAAAATGGGATGAAATGGTGAAACATCCTAGCACTTTTTCAACATAACTAACATAAGCACTTTCAAGAAACTGCCTCGATTTTCTACATTATTTATTCACCCTAAATTGCACGATACAACAATTACTATTCTCTCAAAAGTGACCTGATGCATCTGATCCGATGAACTTGGTACTGAACCATTCATTGTCCAGCCATATGTTTATGTTTTGTTTCGTTTTTGCGATGCCGGAGTCACCTTCCACAGTCGCGTACTTGAAATTCAATGAAATTTTGTCGAACTTCTAAGGGCAGCCATCTTGGATATTTTATAAAGACAATTTTCGGTTAAACGACTTATTTTGATGAGTTCTACCTTCTGTCAAAAAAAAAAGCCTCACCTTTGTAAACACTCTGTATATACCTATTCACATGTCCATTCAGATTCATCATTGCATTTCAACCCTTTGCGCCTAAAACTCTTTTTTAAATAGGGTGAGTGTATCGTGTAATACATCATTATGCAAAAAAAATTGTTTTTGAACATGTATTCATTTGGATTCAATTTTGAAAATAACCTATCAATCTAATAAATACTTTAAAGTACGAAGTAGTTGTGGAGAGTACCTACTATCCGACACCTACGTAAAGAACAATTTCAAATTAGGATTATACAGTATCGTAATATCAATAAAGAAAAGCTTCGACTCATTGAAACTCATTGTTATGCGCTATAGAAATCATTGAGAAATCGTCAGCTTGTACGACAATTGTGTGGTGCCTCCACTATTCTAGTTCAGATGAATTGTCTCGTAAATACACATTAACGACTGCCTTTTAAGAAGGGAACAACATCACCTGAAACAATATAATATAGAGAAATGGACAATGTTGAATTATTATGTCTGCACCTCTCGTATATATTTTGTCAATGTGCGTAAGAGATGTAATCCATTATCCACTATTATCCATTATTATGTGAAGAAAGAAATATGTGATAACATCGTGGATGGACCACGATCCTGATGTACTTAAATATGGCTAAGCTTAGACAATTTTTTTCTTCATTTTGAATATGTAGAAGATGTATTATTGCCTGAACTGAAAAACTAAATAATCCTTAGTTTTGTCCTCTACAGAACAGAAAAACCTGAAGGAGAAAAAATAAATACGCTAAGGAGTAAAGACTCAAACTTGAAATCACCCAGTATATTGCATTTCAGTGATTCCGATAATGAATTGGCGACATGTCCCAAGTGACATTTTAATATTCTTCACTTATAAGCAGCTTTAGGACTCGAATGTAAAACCCCCAAGTAATGAGTTTTCCGATGATAACTTGATGGAGTTGTTTAAATTTGATTACTATACATATACCATGAAATTACCATCTTGATTTCAGTCTCGGCACTCCCACAAAGAAATGAAACCCAACTCTCGCTGTTTAAATCAACAATATTTAACCTTAATCCGAACGGTTCGATGTTGATCTTATTAAGTCTTATTATTGACTTATGTAGGTCCAGAATCATAATCATCAATAACGATAAGGTAACTACTTATTTAAATTAATGACATTATTAGGTAATCTGATGGCTGCAGGTTCGAGTTTTGCACTGGAACCCTCCGGCAAGCAGCTTCGTAATAATAATGTATTCATCAGCCTGGTGGTCTGTCATACGTTTTAGCACTTGGTAGGTATATTGATACACTTCGGAATTCATTCAAACCAGATAAAAACTGAAAGACGGTACCTGGGTTTTGTTATTCATTTAATGAATCGAAATTTAAGAAATTTTTAAAGCAATCTGTCATTTAAAAAAGCCAACTAATAAATCTGATGAAATATTTACACTTCATCATATTATTAAGGTTATTATTTATTAATGTACCTAATTGTATCAAACAGTTTTTTCATAACTCATTTATTTTTTTCTTTGTAGTTAGAGCTTGGCTTTTTCAATTATTTTTATATTTTTGAGTTATTGTATTCCTTTCTTTTTAAATTGGCAGGGAGCAGGACCATATAGGAGAAGCTTTTGGTAGATTTCTTATTCGGTAAATGAAAATCTGGAATACTTTTTATCATATTCTACTTGGAAATTTGTTCAGTTCAGAAAAAAAATGGAAAATAGGATAAGAAGAAAGTAGGTGACCTAAAAAAATATTTTCAAAAATATAAGGAAAGGAAAATTATTATAAGATTCAGTTTAGACAGCTCTTTCTCTTGTTGCGCATGGTATAAGAACATAATATACAGGGTGATTTCTGACCAATCGGGCAGGGGGTAATAGAGGACCACATGGGACACACAAATATCTTTACTAGTTTCGGAGATAGATACTGGGTGTTCGAAAATCACAGAATATTGAAGGCCCTATAATTTCTGTCGAATCGATTTTGAAGATATTTTGCAAGCTTATTGTCTTTGTGAGACTCAAGAGAATCCAGTTCGCTGACCCTTCAAGATCCTCGGACCAGCTCAATGTCCTATATTGAGACATCCATTTTTCCAGATGTTCCTGAAATACCAAGAGATCTCATTGTCACAGAGGGGAGAAGAAAGAGGACTGTTTTCGTGGAGTGGAAACCTGGGGGGCCAGCAAGGGAAAACGAAAGAATAATCTACGTTCTAGAAGAACGACACCACGTGGGTCGTAATTTCGTGGAAGAAAAATTATCGCACTGGTCCATTTGTGCAAGAACCTCGAAGTTGGTGCAACCCCTGAAGAACGTTGTGAAAGCCGGCACTTGGTACCAGTTCCGGGTAGCTGCAGTGAACGAAAATGGCACCAAAGGATATTCAGAGAATTCATTCACTTTTAGCATTTCAGTTAGTAAGTTTGGTTCTAGTGGTGTAAATTCGAGAGTGGTACATTTCAACGAATTTTTATCATGAGTCGTTTTTTCTGTATTTATCTAGATCCCAGGCCTCCAAAAGCTCCACAAAATATGACAGTTACACCCCTTTGGGTTAGCAATACAAGTTTGAGCGTTCAGCTGAGTTGGAGTCCACCACAATCTGATTTACCGATTCATAGGTATAAAGTGTTCTGGAGTAGGAGATTACATGGAGTCAAAGCCTTAGATTCAGTACTAGTGAACCAACAAATTGTTCCAAGGGTAAGTTTAACGCATGTTTCCTCTTTATTCTAAACTTGAGATTTCTCTATTCTTCTGATGCTTTTTCTAGATTGTTGTTTTTTGGATATCCTATTTGTGCATTTCCTCTCTTTTCCTGCCTATTTCATTCAATAAATTTATCGTTATTTAGTAGCGAACAACAGCTTCCAAAACCAAAGACAATTTCCAAGGTTATGAAAGTAGACTGATTCATTAAAATATCAGCATTCTTTTAAAATTTATTGATTATTTATTAATCAACTGTACAATCTCTAAATCCTCATATTTTCTATGGTTTGCATTCGCATCCTACAACTACATCAACGATTTCCGGAGTCCAGTGTTGTCTCAAATTTCCTGGTAGGATAGAAGAAAGCCTTCCACTTTTTTCCGTTGGATTTTTTTTGAGAACTCTGACCTTGTAATATCTTTCGATACATCGGTACAGGTTTCCACAAGAGCCCTCTTTGCAAATCATTGAGTGGATTTGCCTGAAAAATTATTTTCTTTATAAATATCGCGGATATGAATGGAAACATTCTTTCATCCCGCAATATGGAAACTGAAGACATTTTTATTGAGTTCATGCATGTGAAACGAAAGACAGAGGCGAACAACAACTAGAAATGAACGAATTCTGATCGGTACAAAAATTTAAGACATGTTCTTTAACGAAGTACGATGAAAAAACGAACATCAAAAGTAAAAGGAGCGAAATAATGTATAAAATAAGTATCGAAAAATATAATATGAAACATAAAGATAAAGAATCAAAAAAAATGTGCAAATATTTGAACAAATAATAATAAGAATTGAAATTGCATAATTCATCCAAAATAATTTTAGAAATTGCCCAATAACTATGGGTTTATGTGATGGAACTGATTTTAATGAATTTGCTTCAAACACTACTTAGTCTGCATGCTCATTTTTCTTCCTAACCCTTTTTATTCATTTAGTTTCTCGTAGTAAATAACAGATTAGATAGACAGTTTTCATACCTGGGAAAATATAAATGTCCCAAATCCAGAAGTCTATACTCCATCCCACATGAGCAAGGGTTGATATTGTGGCTTGATTGATAAAAAACTGTTTTCTTCGATTTCAACTCATTTGGTGCCTAAAATTCAAAATAGGTCCTCATAACCAACATACCTGCTCATTATACAGGGTGATGGTGACGTAAGGGACAATGGCTCTGTGGAGATGGAGGAGCTCAAACTGAATGATCACGCCTAATAACAGGGAGGCAATGAATACAATAATAAGGATAAATTCAGATGCATACCACCCGATGATATGAATATCAACAAGTGTTACGATCTGAATTGAACTATCCAATTTGCCATCGTCAAGGCCCCAAATGTACCCAGTAGAGCTTGCCAATGTTGAATAAAGTTCCATCAATTCCAAACGTTCTCCATCGTAGAAAAATGCTATGTTGCTCTGATGAGGCCAAATGAGGCCGAAACCATGGTCAGCATCTGCTTTTCTTCGATGGAGCGTACTCCATTTGGGGCCTTGACGATGGCAAATTGGCTAGTTCGATTCAGATCGTAACACTTGTTGATATTTATATCATCGGGTGGTATGCATCTGAATTTATCCTTATTATTATATTCGTTAATATTGCAAAGTTTTCGCTGATAATTCACAGGATTGTTAGGTAGCTAGTATACGCATTCTTAATCAGCTCGAACAATCAAAAATAAAAAAATTTCAGGAGTACCTATTAAAAAATTTCAATTTACTTGTCAGATGAAAAATATCAGTCGATATACGAGATAGTAATTTAAAAATAGCGAAAAAATTGGGTGAAGATCAATATTTTATTCCAATGGCGCAAATATTAGAAACATTTTCATATCCATTTGATGGAATAATATTTTTGATTGAACAATAACACTGAATTCGAGGTACTGAAGATAAGTCTGAATCATTTAAATGACTCGTAGAACTCCTACTTATCCTACTGCAGTGAAAAATGTGGAACTATCATCCACCTAGTACGTTTTCAATTATTGTCTTCAACAAAATTAGTGCAATCATTATCAGGACATATAATCAGGTAATAAAGAGGTGACATGACTTCCTTCTTTTACTGGGTGTCCAAACGAATATCTTCAGTGCAAACAACAGAATATTTAAGAAACTAAAATATTATGAAATAAAGAAAATTTTCTAGGAATGTTGGTAATGAAATATCCAAGTATGGTGACTCTTCTCAGGAAATATGAACATTTAGAAATGTGAGGCGACAGTCGGAAAAGCAGTTTTTTCAATAGATAATTTTCACCCTTCTCACAGGTATTTGATGCATGTTAAAGAGGTAGGTAGAATGAACAGGTGTTCTGGGAGTTATTGAAATCGTCAGATTTATCTAGGTTCCCCGAATCCAGTGTTGTTCTATCAAGAATATTATTTCGTCAAGTGTATATGAAAATATTATAATATTTCGCTTTCATCGTAAAAACCATAAAAAATTTGAGCCATTCAAACAAAAAGTTGATCTTCACTCAATTTTTCTCACTCTATTCAATTTTTTTTATCTCATATACCTATACCTACCGACTGATATTTTTCACCTTTACATAAATTTTTTGATATGGCCTTGCAATGTTTCTTCAGATCTTGTAAAGTATCAGCGAAATATTTGCCATATTAATCGTCCCTTAAGTTACTATACTTTTAGTCACCCCGTATTTCTGAAAGTATGAAATTTTTGAAGAAAGTGTTGTTGTACCATTTTTCAAAGTCTTGGTTTTTATGAATACAGAAACAATCGATTATGAACTAAATAGTTAACATTCGTTTCAAATACACAGATCGTTTATGAAACTCACCAATTGTTGCATCTCGTTTCTATTTTTTCTTGAGGACTTCGTATATTTGTCCAATTGCCTTTCACCGAAAAGATTATTGTCGGAAAACTCTTCCAAATAATCGTTTTCGGTATTATCGAGTGTGTAATCGATTCCATTCTCTTGCGATTCTTTCCAAGCATCCGAAGCGAAAAGGATGTGGAAGAAAGAAAGGACGATGAGTGAAACATGTAACTTCTGAAATGAGAGCTTGAAAAATTTCGAATGACTGAATTTTTCGGCTTTATCGAGACCATTCAATATGCGTACATACATACTTACCATCTTTAGATGACTGAAGTCAGGACGATTTGGATATTTTCCGGCTATGAGCCGTGTTATATAAAATTCGTCTTGTATAGAACACATTAAGCGTGTAATTTTATACTGCACAAAAGGTGGGAAGACGGGTATGGGACTTGTCACACAAGAAGTTCATTTGCCATTGTTTGAATCATGCCCTGCTTTGTCACTCCCTTATTCTGATGAATGGATATGTACACCCCCTTTCATCCTAAACCTTTCAACGAGAAAAAATTTTTCTTGGGGAATATACAGGATGGACTTTCTTGATTTGGATATGAGTACAGTTTTAATAATTTGGAGTGAGTGTTGCCCAACTAAATTTCTTGAGTGAATGAGGTCTGAATCAATGGAAGTTATTAGTTCATTCTGGAATGATGCGAACATATATGAGGGTCATATGCTAGTCAATGTCCACTGCCAAGGGTTATGTTGAGAATCGTTTTTAACTTCATGCTACATGAAGTTACAAGAGCTCACACTGGGTACCTTATTTTGTCTTCGACCATAATGGAGGAATATTAATATTAATAAATCAATTGTAATCCGAGTGTTTGGAAGTTTATTACCTGGTAAAAAGCATTTCCTTCACATAATATCCACTGATTTATAGCCTGAGTTCGTGACTTTTATTCTTTCTCTATATGCATGATGGGTATGGGAGGTGAACCTTCCAATGAAAAAGAAATATTTGTTCATTACAGTTCTCAGAAACACATAATCGTGTTTTTTCTCAGGGCAAAGCTGCATTGAATGCAGTTGTTTGGTTATATCCCAAAATTTTTGACTTTGGTCGGAGCGAAAATCTAAAGTTATGTTTTTGCAGGATCAAACGAATTTTTTTCTGAACGACTTGCAGCCGAATTCCCTGTATTTTCTTCAAATTCAAGCTCTCGTGCAATTTGGAAACGAGAGACTCAAAGGGGAAAAGTCGGGATACATTCTGAATACCACCTCTTTCAACAATTGTAAGTATTCAATTTTTTATAGGAAAGCTTGACGCAAGAATACCTTATATTTTTTTTATTTACTTCACTTGGCCTTTATGTATACCAAAATAGTTTCACGAGATTGGTCAGCCCTGAAGACTGATTGATTTTTTTTAATAAGAACATTATTTTCACCAAAATATCACATTAAGGGTCTCTAACTGCAAATTTTTTCACTACACTGTAATTGTGTGAATCTCTAAATTCTTCGTGGGTTCTAGCAGCCGATACAATTGATAGATACATCACAGTAGACGTAGAGTCTTCTCAGTTATTGGAAAAAGTACCGTATTTGAGTAAATTGTCAACTAAGGATGCCAAGAAAACGGTTTCCTACAACGTTAAGATCGCTGCAGTAAATATTCGATGAGCTTTCATCTGTACCACAAATGTTCTTGATTTCAGCACATTATTTTCAATTATGAACCTTTTAAATTGAAATAAGATAATAAAACCATATACGAAACCACTTTTTACCGATCAAATTCTTCAACTTAGCTTCACCCTAAGTTTTGAATTCATTTTCATTGAATGAACCAAACAATTACCTCTTTCAATATACAGAGTGAATAAGAAATATCGCACAACATTCATAATTTCGGTATTAACTATTTTGTAGAAAAATGCTCGCATAAGTCGTTCGTCTATAGGTAGTTGAGAAGTCATTCACCCTGAATGAGGGTACAAGGAGTGGAGTGTGGAGTGGTAGTAGAGTTTTGAGTTTGAGTTCCTAACGGGGGTGCAGCGAGTGCAAAATATATCGACCTGGGTCATTTTATTAACTAGTTCGTGATCGTAGATTACGAATATGTAATTAGGTTTTTTGTAGGATCAGTATTTTAGGAAATAAATGACTTCTAGTAGAAAACTTCAAAAAAATTGGTCAACTTTGAGGAGCTGTAGCAGCCAGAAAAAGAGAATTAGACATATGCTGATTTTTTATGATAGATTGATTCGTTGCAAATAAAAAAAAACGCACATTTCATACATTTATCGCGAATAGTTTAGTTTTTATGATTTTTTCCGCGAAGGTCCAAAATCCAATTTTTCAACGACCATAGCTTGAAAAATAATTTTTTTTTTAAATATCCATTTGCATATTCGTTATCTACGCCCTCGAATCAGTAGACAGTATGAATCTTGTTTCGATCGGAGACCAAAAATATTTTTCAAAAAATCGCAATTTTTTCATACATGTGTAGGTATGGAAAATTTGAAAAATTTTCGATCTTCCCAATTTCCACCAAAAATTCAGTATTCACTGAATTCAGAATTTTGCTGTAAGGATTAGTTTTCAAGTTATGGTCGATGGAAAATTAGAAATTTTGGTTTGGACCTCCGCGGAAATATCATAAAATCCAAACTGTTCCCGGTAGGTTAATGAAAGTTGAATTTTTCTATTAGCAAAGGATCAATCTATCACCAAAAAAATTAGCATAGGTCCAGTGACTTTTTTCTGGCTGATATAGCTCTTCAAATTCGACCAATTTTTTCGATATTTTCCACTAAAAGTGATTTATTTCCTGAAATACTGATCTTAGGAAAAATTTAATTGAATATTCGTTATTTACGACCTCGAATTAGTCAAAAAAATGATCCGGGTAGATATAATTCGGAAAATAAAAAGATTTCGGATTTCGAATAATTTCGTCTGCTGTTTGTTTACCCGCGCTCCACCAACGAAATTATTTTAAGTCCGAACATAAATTATTCATTCAGTTATATCGATAAGGGTGCCTTTTTACTGACTAATTCAAGGTCGTAGACTACGAATATGCAATTAGATTTTTTCTAGGATCAGTATTTTGGGAAAATGAACTAAGCAGTTTTTACTTTTCTGTGTCTTTTCTTTTTTAATGTGTAGGCAAAGGGTCGGCAAAATCTTAAGCAAACGCGGGCGACCTTTACCCTAAGAATAGCCCTGCTCTAAATTTTTATGTGCCAGAGATGGATAGACATTTTGTTGCTGAGTATAATTTGGTCATTGTTTTCGATGTTTTTAATCGAACTTTATTTGTGATAGGAATGAAGTGGTCGAACTTTTGAATTTCAATTTTTAATTTTTAAATGAATTTCGAGGTCAAGGACATACACTTGAGGAGTGATGGGTGTTTTTGTAATGATATCCAAAAACATGCCTTTTTCGTAGGGTTACTACCTTATATTCTCAAGTATAGGTTATTGACATACATAAAAAGGTATTTGGTATTTGGTTGGTATTTCATCCCAATAATAAAAGGGGATGTGTAAAAATAAAAATAATCATCACCAAACCATATCCTCAGTAGCAAAAGGTCTATCCATTATTTCTGGCATAATAAGGGTTGCTATTTAAAAAACTCAACTAATCTTCACCCCACGTAGGGGGTGCACGACAAACTCCTCAATTATAAATATAAAAGAAAATCGACCTGTTCTAGCATTTTTCTACAAAATGATAGATAGGCACCTGAAATTTGAATTTGGTGCTTTCTTTTTACCCATTCTGCACACATTCATAATGAGTTTGTCAAAATATAGTTTCATTATAAATGGTAGGTAATCAACCAAGGGTTTCAACTATAATTCCATCGAAAATAACTGATGTTAATATGTCAATTATGTTTCAATAAGATTCTTTTTTTTTGACGGAAATAGTTTCTCAAATAACGATCCCATTTCATAATGATAAGGAATTGACCATCACAAGACGTTCGGCGTCCTCTCATAGTTTGCGATCAACTCGTCTAATGAATCGTCTAGAGTTAAACCGCTCTTCTTCGGGAATATATCGGTCTCTGGGCCGCCATAAATCCATCAATTTTTTTTTCAGTCACGAACAATGAGATAGTTCCCTTGAACTTAAACGCCAGATCCAAGCCGAGGGGTCTGCAATTGGAGAAGATATTTTGGTCTCAAGGCGAGCTCAGAGCCAGAATATCTTGGAAGCCCAAAAAAGGCACGCAAAGGTACACTGTTAGCTGGTGGACTGGATCTTGCAACGAAAGTTATGACGGCCACAATCATTTCAAGGTAGCCGCCACCACAAAGGTATCAATCACGTTTTTTCTCTTTTGTTCTGTTGAACTGGGGAAGATTAAGGGAGATTGCACACGTTGCTTTGTTGATGGGATGCTCAAGGTGGGTCTCCACAGAACGTGAAATATAATGATGATTTGAGGAAGTAAAAAAATTTCAACAGAACAAGTCCCGAAATCTATTATGTATATGTTCTATCTTTTTGATCCATTTTCCTAATAAGGAACTAGCTGACATTTTTGATATATGAAATTGGAATACCTATGTAGAGTTCAAAACCCTACAAAAAAAAAATCAGTCCATTCGCTTTTCTGAGACTTTTTCTCGAAAATTTGCTACAATAGAGTACCGGTAGATTCGGATGACTTGGGTCAGTCTTGTTACTTGAGACAATTACCCCCCCCCCCCCCCCCTTGCAGATTTCTTTGTTTCTTACCATTTATGAGTGAAGGGTCAAACTTATAAGATTGTGTATCGTCTTTTCGGTTAGTTTAACAATTATTTCTTGTTGAGTTTGTCGTGACCAGAGCGTTTGAATTGACAGGAAAAATTAACGAATTCAGGAGAGTAAAAGCGCGTTTTTTATGACCTTATACTTCCTAGTGTCCTGTACATGTGTTTCACTTTCTGCATGTGTAATTTTTTTTTCTGGATACGTGGGATATTAGATATGTCATAAAACAAGGTTGTTTACAAATCAAACGGCAACACGGATCTCATTAATTTATTTTGTTGTTTCATAGGGTGACTTGGGACAATGCCGAATAGATACAAGCGGCGCATTGGCAGCAGGAAATATGCCGATTTTTCGCAGGATATTATTATTTACGATATTTCCACAAAGAAATCATCAAAGAATGAAAGAAATCAAAGTGCCCTTGCTTTGTTCAGTTTTTTACATTTGAGTTGCAATATATTTAGGTACTTTCGCTGTTCATCATTTAATTTCCTTATCGAATTTCAACTATATAATCAAAAATTCTAATTTTTCAAAACTATACACCGTCCCAAGTCACCTATTTCATTTGAGAGTTGAGAAATCAACAGATTTTAACTTGTGTCCGAAGCCTCCCAAATCGGTGGGTGACTTGGGATTGGGACAAGTAGGTATATTTTAATTTTTTTTTATTAATATCCGAATTCTGAAGCACGGTATATATCCTAATCAATAGTATGAGTCATTTAGCATATTTGAACCTCTTTCTCATACGAAAATTGGTCTCCGTTTTTGAAATATGACAAGTTGAATTTCAAAATCTTCCCAAGTCATATGAATCTACGGTTTATCAACAAAAACGGGACCAATTGGATAGAATTTTGATGATTGAAAATCGAAGAGTAATACAATAAAAAAAACATATATCGGAAAGTTTTGATGCTGTTCTTGTGATGAGATTTTCAGTACTAACCCGGTAATCTTTTCGTTTTTATTTTAGGCATATCGATTCGATCTTTATGATCTCCAATTCTCGTGTCGATATAAAGTGAGTGTCAGAGAGAGTCCGCCCAATGGATCGAGGATATCTGAGGATACCATCCTGAGCTTTTCAACGCCATCATGTGATTCTTTCAAAAATATATACAGAAAAACAAAATGTGTAAATTCTTCCTGAAGTCATAAACTCTTGTACATATAATT
Source organism: Coccinella septempunctata (assembly GCF_907165205.1). Classification (NCBI taxonomy): domain Eukaryota; kingdom Metazoa; phylum Arthropoda; class Insecta; order Coleoptera; family Coccinellidae; genus Coccinella; species Coccinella septempunctata. The sequence continues at coordinate 23,571,587 of NC_058194.1, forward strand.
TATAACAGAATAAATTTATTTTTTTACTTTTTGTTGTTTCTGTGCATTAAACACTTTATAAAAAATAAATTGACCAAATTGGTCCAGTTGATGTTCTTTTAAAAGTATATAGATCTGATCTGAAATTAAAAACTCCACTTCAGCTGCATTGTATCTATCTATACATTCCTACCCTACCCGAGGTAATTAATATGTATTCTACTTCAAAATGTAGTAGATGTCTGAAAACAGACCAGAACCAGAAAGTTTTTTTTCTTTAATACTAGTTAAGAACTGGTAGTTTCATTTTCTATCTTAATTAGCATTTCATATTCAATAAATTGAATAGCTTGAAAGAAAAATCACTGAAACGATTTGACCCTGAAGTGAAACGTTTTCTATTTATTTTTTTCAAATATCGAATTTGCTCTGGAATTATTGAGAATTCCAGAAGTAAAACCAATGCGGAAGTAACTAACATAAATGAAAACATTATTTGTACACATTGAACTAAAGAAAGTTCAATGTTTGTACATAAAGAAATGCATCTTGATGCATTGAAAAGTCTAACAAATTTCATAAAAACATCTACAATAATAGCACCATAGCAGTACATTAGGTGGCTGTATTAATACAGATTAAAAAAAGATTTAGTATAATATTCTATGAATTTAAATTAATTTTAAAGCTTTTTAAGTTGATCCAAGAAGCTAATCCCTTTATTCTATGGTTCAAACTATTTTGAACCGATGTCAAAAGAAATGACAGAACACCTGTCACCCAACCTGACCTAACCTTCAAAAAATAAAAATGTTTTAAGGGGATTAAGGATTAACATTTTTGAACATTTGAACATGGGAAATGATTCATCTCATTTAGCTGGCATCGATATTGAGGATAAAGCTGTGGAAGTTGCTGATTTTTGGAGTCAACATACTGCAAGCGTTCCTAAATCGAAACAACTTTCCAATTTGACAATATTCATTGGAGAATTATTTGTTAATGGTCCCTTATGGACAATACATACACCACTGGAGAAATGTAGCAAGGTGGAAATAAAATTTTTCGCTCTTTGGATTATATTAAATATGTAATTTTCAGAATTTAATGATATACAGACATCCATGCATTCTCAAATACATTTCATCATGGTCCAAAAGTTCCAAATTCTACTTAGCGGTTGAACATGTTAGACCTTTGTCACATGTATATTCAACTCTTAGTACATTACAGCTATGTATAGGGTTACATTCAGTATTGAAGGCTCTTTGTTTTTTACATGAGAAAGGAAAGGCTTCTCATAACAATGTATGTTTAGCCTCAATTTATATAACAGATGATGGAAAATGGAAGTTAGGTGGGATGGAATTCTCTTGTAAATATACAGAATTATCTAAGGAACATTTAAACAAATCCAAAGCTAACAGATACGCAGCTGCAGTTGATATTCATGAAGAAGAACATATTCAAAAACCTGATATTTTGAAGGAATTCGTTGATGCTTTCGCATTTTTCGTTTTAGTTGCAGAGCTATTGAAATCTGATGCTTCAGAGGATATTCCAGAATTAGAAGATTTCAAAGCTCTGTGCAGAAGTGGTTTAGAGAATTTGAATATAGACGAAAGACCAACATTATCTGATTTACTTAAACATCCCTTTTTCAACCATGAATTCATTTTAATACACTCCTTTTTAATGGAGTTACCATTAAAGTCTGATGAGGAAAAGTTAACATTTTTCTCAAATTTGATATCCAGTCTCAGGAACTTTAACGAAAATTTAGTGGCAAATCAATTAAGTGGACTCCTTTTATCAAGAATGGTCCTACTGAATTCTGTTGCACAGACTAAGGTACTGTCTAAAATACTTTCTTTCAAACAAGGTGAGATTGGGTTTCCTAATTGGTGTTTTGAAATCATTAAGATTTTTCTTAGATGGTGAAGAAGATGAAGAGGATGGCCCTTTAATCAGCGAAGGCACATTCAAAGAGCATGTTGTACCTAGAATCTTAGAAATATTTGCTGTTAGAGATGCTCAGATCAGATTAATATTATTGCAACATTTCAAAGGCTACATTAATGGATTTAGTCAAGAAGAATTACAATCATATATTTTACCAGAGGTATGTTTTTTTCATTGACGATCATTTATTTATACTCAAGAATTGTAATATTTTCAGCTTCTTGTTGGAATAAAAGATACAAATGATATTTTAGTATCATGTACGCTAGAAGCTTTATCTACTTTAGTCTTGATATTAGGAGCAAATACTGTAATAGGTGGTAAAAGAGCAAGATTATTTACAGATGGAAGGCCAACACAAACAACTCAAAAATCAAGACAGAATAGTAGGAAATGCAGCAAATCACTGGCAGTTGAATTACCAGATATTCCAGTTCCAAAGCCAGTTGATCCCCTCTTCATCAGTAATTTACCAGAACGCCAAAGACCAGATGGAGAAGAAGTTGAAATACTCACAGATGAAGTAGACCAAACTGCAGAGGAGGAAATAGAATGGGAAGATTGGGAAGAAAATCAAGATCTTCAAGCTACTGGAACCAATACATTACAACTTGAACAAACAGAAATTTTGGAAGGGGAATTAGCAACAAGTCTGAGTAACTTGAAAATTGAAACATCAAAATTGAAGAATAAAGACATCAGTAAGATTAAAAATATTCAGGACATTGACGAATTGGATATAAAAAACCAAAAAAGTAAAGAACAGAGTGATGATATTGATTTTTTCCAAGATATGGAACCTGAAATCAAAAGTTCCACAAAATATCTGATTGGTAGTGAATTAGAGAATCAAAACACTAATGAGAATTCGAACAAATTGAATCTAGTAGTTACAGGACTTGAAGAAGATGGTTGGGGTGAAGAGGAATGGGAATAGGCATTGAAATTCATCAGACATAATTTAACCAATACAAAAATAATATTATATTCATATAACACTGTTTTTAGTTTCATTCAACCCATCCTAACAAATTGAGATGTGTTCAACTTCCACTCTTATAGCATCAGTAAAAATGTTGCAAATTTTTTTAACTCAAATATAAATGAGCTTTGTATCCCAATACATGATTTAAAGTCGCTATTCATTGCTCAAGATTACAAAATACCTCCAAATTACGCTACTATTACATAGTGCATGAGAAAATTCTTTCCCTTTTGAGAACAGCCACTCTATAGGTGTAACTATGGTTAGTGACGTCGTAAAGGTTCTGTAATTGTACGTTAGTACCGTATTTTCTGAAATTATTTTTGTTCAGGTATGATCTAAATCTTTATTCTATAAAGTTCACACTTTTTCGCGTTTTCAACGCCCGCTTCTCATTTTCAAACCATTTCACCGCGAACGCATTCAATATCTTCTGATAATAATTTAATTACAGCCATTTTTGCCGCCACCCATATAGTCCCGTTTTCACCCAACAAGAAATTCTGAACATTGGAAATATCGCAGAGTTCATCTCTCTTCAAAGTCCCATGGTCAAAATATATCATCTTCCCAAATGAACCATTAGGCTGCGATTACAATTATATCTTGTTTACTGCTAAATAAAGAGATAATGAAACAAAAGGTCTGAATCATTAAACGCCAGTAGAGTGAGTTCTACTTTCAGTACTGTGTTAAAGTATTCTCTGACTCCTGAATAATGTCTAAATTTTGATACTTCGAAATAAACTGAAAATGAATCTTACTTTCGTATGTGCAATCGCAATAGTGTTTGGCGTAGTTAATTCTTCACTTCTCGTAGAAAGGGGTAAGTAATTTTTCACCATGCGTAGGACATGGAATAATGTACTCTTTAATATTTCCTTTATTTATTCTTCATTTCAAGATGATATAAATGAGTTACCTGCCTCAAAATATATCGATGTCCAGACACGCTCATCAAATCTACTTGGAAGAATACGCAACCTTTCGGCCGAAGCATCTTCAGTGTGTAATATATGTTCGGCCTTCGTTACTGACCTTATAGAATTTAGGAAGTCTGGAGCGAACAGGACCTCGGTTGTAGAGTTTTTAACCAACCTGTGCATGGCGATACTAGGATATATTCCCAGTGTGTGTAAAACGTTCAGTGAAACAGAAACAGTAAGTTCAACAAACGGTGTAATCATTTTGACGCCTTTCAAGTGAATATTAAAATTGAGATAAGAAAGTTTCGGTGATCATTTATCGCACATTTTTCTTTGTTGTTGTATAATAACAGCAACCGATATTTTAAGGAGAGGTTGTATAGGTCGATAGATATTTTATCAGAAAGTTATTGCTAAAATAACATTTCAGTTGTCTTCCCCCTAAACTTTATAGCTTCAAATCAACTACTGAACTACTGCTTTATAAAATAGTTCATGTCCGACAGGACAATAAAGTGCACTTTACTCCTGAAAACTACTTCCAACGTCTCTGCTGTCGTTAAAAATCCTGTTTGTTAGATTTATTTCCATAAAATATTGTCTTGATCTATAGCCAAATAAAGTCCAATAATTCTCGGCAAGGATCTCTTTCCATCTACTACAATTCAAGTACCCAGTACTTGGTTCTGGCTGCTTTTATGGATACCAAAACAGAATTTTTTAGGTCCTTTTATAATGTCTACAACTTTGAGTTCACGAAATATTTCACCCATGGTGGTCTACATATATTAAAAAAAATCAAGGCAACTTTTAACAACAAAAGTATTTTTGATTTCAACATCTCAGCTCAGAATTTAAGACTGTTGGTTCACATATCTGTTGCACTTGCGCTTCAAAAAAGCTATAAGTTTGGCGTTCTTATATAATGTCGATGTACATAAATTAATAAAAGCATATAATGTAATGAAGCATAGCTCCAAAAGAAAGGACTTCTATCTATATTCTGATTACAGAAGCCAAACACAATGAAGTGAAACACTTGATACTGTGTGCCTCCTCATAATGAATAATATTTTTTTTCTAGGATGTCATCATTTATATAATCGATAACAAAAATATTAAGCCCGAAGAAGTTTGTGGGGTTTACTTTCAATATAGCGGATGTATTAATCCGTTTGCCAAAAAATGGACAATAGATATTCCTCCTCATTCTGCAGATTCTGTAAAGGTGAGGAAATAACATACATACAATTACATTAATGACGAATTGCGTTTATGTCCATCCAAAACTTCGTAGGAAAAGCTGGAGGAATTTTAGTGTAGTGGGTGGTCCTTTTGTTTTTGTTCGGTTTTTGAATGACTGTGGGTTTTACTTTTATTCTTAACGATGACCAAGATATTTTCTCACATTGTAGTTACAAAAATCTAATGGAAATCTGCTGAATATTGTGCAAATTACGGACGTACACTATGATCCGCTGTACAAAGCTGGTACCAACGCTAAATGCGACATGCCCTTATGCTGTGAGGAGCGGAATGGTATACCGACAGATCACCAAAATGCAGCAGGTACTTTTGGTGATTACAGAGTTTGTGATATGTCGAAGAACTCCCTGGTTGATTTGATGACAGTAATAAGGAAAACACAGGTACAATCCCCCTCATCTTTGTCACCATTGTATGACTTGAGTTGATCATTATAAAATCAGCTTAATTTTCCAGAAAAAAATCGATTATGTTTATTTCACTGGTGATATCATCGCGCATAAGAATTGGGAAACCACCAAGGAAAGTAATTTGGAGACAATTCAGGAATTCTACGCCCTTCTTTTGCAACACTTTGGAAATATAACTGTTTTTCCGATTTTGGGAAATCATGAAGCCCATCCTTGTAACTTGTAGGTTTTCTTTTCAAATAATATTCTGCCTTCGTTATTCTTGATCAATTTTACAGTTTATTTTTTCAGATATGCTCCACTGAATCTCCAATCAGCCGATAAAGTAAACACACAATGGTTATTCGATGCAGTAGCGACTTATTGGAAGAACTGGCTTCCTCAAACTGCTCTAGATACCGTAAAACGTGGTGGGTTTTACACTGTTCTAGTGAAATCTGGTTTCAGAATTGTTGCTTTGAATAGTAACGTCTGCTTTACAGAAAACTTGTGAGTTTAAGGGATCAAAAATTGAAAAAATGTTTTAATAAAAAAGGTGCTTTTCAGTTGGCTTTTTTATGATGACGTGGATCCCTACGAACAATTGAAGTGGCTTGTTGAAATTCTCTTAGAAGCAGAAAAGAACAATGAAAAAGTGCATTTGCTGTCGCATATCCCTCCAGGAGAAATAAGATGTCATCGGCAATGGCAGTACAACTTCAACAGGATAGTGCAAAGGTGAGTATACAAGTTGGCCGAATTAAAATACGCCATATACCTATAACTGAATAACTAATCACACAATTAATTTTTAGGTTTGCTAACACTATCAGCGCACATTTCAACGGACATACGCACGTAGACGAATTCAGAATTTACAAAAATGAAAGTAATCCGAGTCAAGTCGTCAATGTGGCCTATAATGGAGGAAGTTTCACAACTTTTGTTGGTTTGAATCCAGATTACAGGGTTTATGAGATTGATTCAACAAATTTGGTGAGTAAATTCCCATGAATCGACGTTTTTTTTCATTGTACCAACACATTTTCATAAAGCGTTTTTCAAGGTATTTGTCAAAATCCTATTAAATATTGCAATGAACGTTATATTCAAAAACACTTTAATTATATTCGACCATACCACGGTGTCAGTTCTCTTCAGATCAGACTGAAGATAAGCGGTGTTGAGTGACCGCTTCTTGATTTTCATTGTTTTGATGTTTCTATTTTAAAGAGCATTTTATCACCATTATTAATTAGGGATATACTTATATGTAGTTCTCACTTCAGCAATTCAATTTTATTATAGATGGTATCTGATTATCATCAGTATACATTCAACTTAAGTTTGGCAAATTCTCAAGGAAGCAAAGGACCGGAATGGTATAAGTTGTATTCATTCAAATCAGCCTATGGACTGAAAGATTTGGATTATGACAGTTTGTCTGATCTACATGAAAGACTGCAATCCAATCCTCAGCTTGCCAAGCAATACGTTCAGTAAGTTTTCCTGCGTACCTATAACTCTTGTTTTTATATGAAGGGGACTTTGTTTTCAGGTTCCATATAAGGGAAAGTGACTTTGCTTTCGAAAGTGGATGTAACGCAACGTGCGTGGAGAGTCAAATATGTCACATTTCAGCCGTTGATGCTGATGGATCAATTAAGTGTGGAGAATTCAGTATATTTGCTCAATAGTTTTTTTATTGATGATTTTAGATTTTTTAAAATATATCTGAGTTTCAATAGTTTATAAATGAGTTTCATTATTAATAAAACTGAAGCAATTTTTATGTTTTAGAATGGAGAATTTCCATTCATTAATCTTTTGAATTCGCATCAGAAACTGTCTGAATTTATATTTCAAATATGAAGTTTCATGTTCGTTTCGGTTGCACAATTTGACAACAGTGCCCCTTAATTGATTTCTCCCCATATATTTGAACTGTGCCTAAAAGACAGAGACTCCTGAATGCAGAGATCTCTTTCCAAATATATTAATATCTTTATCTCTGCCTGAATGCATTGAACTCTAACTAAAACACCTTTTAAGAGTTCAATGCCTGAATGAGCGGCTTTGGGCCAAAGATATAATATTTTTGCTTTGGGCAGTTACAACTGTCAAATGATGAGGGGGCTGAGGGATAGGAACCATCTATCCGCTATCCCAGAGACAAAACTGTGCTATCCAGTCATAAGTTAGGGCGAACAGTAGTGCACAAGTGTTCCAGCACAGCCCTCTTAAACACAGGGTTAAGAGGGCTGTGGTTCCAGTATGCGGAGCGTGAAACTGTCGCGCTCCCTTCCCCTTATGCAACAAACGAATTTCCGGGGCTCCATGCACAGACAGCAATGGAACGCCTTATATATAATATTTGCTGAAAGTTTAATTTGGCAGTTCAGTTTTTTGCGTGTTTCCGTGATAGCGCAGGCGTGGATCTCTAGCGTGTACAGCACCGCATTGTATAGCCTCTTGTTACTTCTTTGGTATAGCGTACCTGATTGGAAAGAAGCTTTAGGCAACGTAACCAATCTGTTGCGCTTAAGTATCTACATAATCTGTAGTTGACGTTACCAAATGGTAAATTAGAAATAAAACAACAATAAACACCATTCAGAAATCGAATTTATTTGGGAATTCAACGAAAAAATCACACACACACACACCACACACATGCTGTTCTACTGAAGGGAGCTTCACAACTCATCATGTCCTACATGGCCTTGAACAAAATCAGACAAGTCTTCTAAGGAACGACTACCCGTATATTCCGATATTTTTTCACCATCTTTATAGAGATACATTGTGGGGAAACCATCAATCTGTAAAACAAAATTACATAAGATTTCGTTTGACGAATTTATTCATATTCTTCACCTTTTCATCATTGCACAAGCCTTTATTTTCTTGAGCAGTACAATCAACTTTCATTATTTTAATATTTTCCGTTGGCTCGTACTTCTTATTGAGGTCATCCCATGTTGGGGCTAAGCTTTTACAATGTCCACACCTACAGAATATTAATGGTTTCAAAATTTTTTTGGGATACTAGCAGAGGCCATGTATTTCAAAACATTATTTCAACAAGATTAGATGTAGATCTACTTTCGAAGAAGAAGTAGAAGAAGAAAGTAGAATCAAAAGATTGGCTTCAACCCAGAGGATTCACAAGCGCCAGAAGCCAAGCGCTTCACGAGTGAATTTTTTTATGAAAAATTTGAATGACTCAAAAACCGTTTTCTTGATTTCCACCACCTCAATCTGCATAATCCTGCCAAAATTGAACTTGATAGCTCCAAAAATGATACTTGTATTTTGTCCATAATAGATTACATACACACAGACAAAAATTTTGTTACAGATTCTTAATCTATATCCTCTGAAACGTATTACTTTTTTTTGGCATAACTGTGATTACAAGTAGGTGCTAGGTAATAAGGCAGAAAACTCACCAAGGTGCAAAAAATTTGATGAATGTGATGCCAGTCTGGATAGTGTTTCTGAAATTTTCAGCAGTTAATTCAATCTCTTTCTTGTCAGCTGGGGGAGACTTTTCCTTTTTGTCCTCTGGCTTCTCTTTGGTTGTCGCTTGTTCTTGATCTAACATCTTCTTGATGTAATTGACTAGTTCTTCATGAGTTCTAGACCCTTGATACTTTTCAACCTGAAAATTCAATATTATTTATGATACTCAAAAACTTTATTCATCCCTGCTTAATAGGGCTAGTAGTTCATAAAGCTTGTCGAGTTCCTAATAACAAAAAAGCCTAATATATATATGAGTGTTTGTTGTCATCGGGTGATGCAGCTGAAAAATGCTCAATTTCCTGTTTCTTTCTTACCTTTTCTCCATTTTCAATCCATAATAAAGTGGGATATGCCTTTATTTCATACTGTGTACAAACAGATTTATGTTTGGTGCAATCAATTTTGGCAATAGACAGTGACGAATCAAATTCAAAAGTCTTGGCCACCTCCTGCCATATTGGAGCCAATTGCTGAAAACTGAATTTTTAAAACATTGGTATACAAGTGAAGAAATACAAATGAATCAAAACAACACAATTTCATTCCTCTGAAATAAAATCAATAAATTGCCTGAACCAATCAGAATGCTTACTTGACAATGACCGCACCAGGGTGCATAAAACTTAACAAAATGCTTTCCTTGTTTCACGTGACTATCGAAATTCTCCTCTGTCAGTTCAATGGAAGAAGCTGACTCTGCCTTTTTCAAAGCAGCTTTCAATGTATCAGATTCTTCATCTCCCTTGAAGAGAAGGATTAAAAATTTGAATACACTATCATACAAATAGTTATTACTCCTCTTAGTTGTTCATTTATAAAAGTAGTTAATGTTGGCAAGTCTCTAGGTCCTCTGAATTTCTCCCCATTTGAATTACCCTTTTTGAAGAACTTCAATGTGGGATACCCAGTAACATCTTCATCAGAACATATTTTCTTATCCACAGTACAATCAACTTTTGCGATTCTCACATTACTATCATCTTCATTAAGCATTTCAGCAAGTTGCTCCCAAGTGGGAGCTAGTCTTCGACAATGGCCACACCTATGAATATCTTAATTCAAGACTCGGATTACAATAGAATATAGTTAGAATACAAAATAGTTTGATATTCACCATGGTGCATAAAACATTATGAAATGATTTCTCTTAGGTAATTCTTCAGCATAATTTTCTACTGTATATTGTACTGTATATTCATCTTCCTCATGACCAAATGCGTGTTCGAAATTGAGACATAAAATGATTAAAAAACAGTGAATAAGAGAATTCATTTTGCAACTCCTGCTTATCATCAGAGGAAATTTAAATTTTCCTCTTTCGGGTTAGAAAATGCTGCTGTATCCTCTAAGTCTTTATTATGAAATGCTAAAAAGTTACCAGCTTTAGTGTGTTTTTCAATTTCATCAGTGATAATCTGAAAATATTGCCTTATCATACCGGGAGGTAACATAGACCTAATAATACATGGACAGGCCTTCACGTGGTTTTCCCGTTCATCGCATCGAGGAATACCCACGAGAGAGAGGGGGGTGGTAGAAAAGAGAGATAACAGCAGTCCCTGGTAGTAAACGTCAAGCTGGTAGCTGGTAGAGAATAAATCAACGTTGCCGCTTCAACCAAGTTATCGAGTAAACTCGGGAATTCTACCAGTCCGCTGATCCTCCATGTTGCATTTTTGGGTAGTTGTCGGTAGATTTATAGATTTTCTATCAATTTGTAGCAATTTTTGTACTGAAATCAACTTCGAAAATGTTATCAAATCAACTATATTTTTCCCGTATTGAAACTTTCAAGTGCTGATAAAATAATAGTTTCAGAGATTGAGAGTGAAAACCCTGAAAGGTTTATTAAAAAAAAAATACTACCTGAAATTTTTTTTCTTCTGATTTTTATTAATGTAGAAAAACTTGAGAGTTGTGTAAAACAACAATATTATCTCATTCGCCAGGGCTTGATTTTATATACACTGAAATTACTCGTGATTTGGGAAGATAAAAGGACCCCTGCTTTGGGATCTGGCTACACCGAAAAATTAATCGTTGAAGTGAATTTTTTTAAGCATTTCACCTTCCTTGAGCAAAAACATGTGTGGTATAGAGAAAAGGGCTATAATTTTAAGTATGTTTATTGATACTTTCACAAATAATATAAAATTTCCTGCGGGGGAAATATTTATGGTGATTAATCATTCACAATTTTTTTTTCAATTATTTTGATAGGTTCCCCATCAGGTGGTTTAGTTGCTCTTCTCTGGCATTCCTGGCATTAATACTTTACTGCTCCTGTTTCTTTATCGTGTGGCTTTACAGTGTTAGATTTCTGTGACACTGATCAACAGAATATATTGAGTTTTGAGTTTGCCGACGTCACAAGGCTTACTGAATATCAACATGATTCACATCTCTTCTCTTTCTAATATTAAATCCAGATTGGAGTTTAGTATTTTCTTCGGACATGCCTTGAAATAGAATGTGATGGTAGATATGTAACTACTTCGTTTAGAACAACATTCTTTATAATATTCAATAATATATACTATCTCGAAATTCAAGTCACCTCTACAAATTCTTGCTGTGGCCTTATGAAATATAGGAAGTAGATTAGGTATATTCCTTGTGATTGTTTGTAAATTATGTCTTATATGTACATGAAATAACAAAGAAACTCCCTTATTGGTCTATTATTTCCAAAAATAAATCTCTTTCGCTTTATTACCATGTAGCAGTCGATTCTAAAAACCTAGTTTTCTGCTAAATTGCTTGTGAGGAGAATGAAATATCGATTGAAAACCATTGAAAACACAGTAGCTGAACAGTAAACAATAAACATATGATTTTGACGTTTTCTACCATATGTCCATCTCTTTCTAACGTACTACTCGTGACCTCTCTCTCTCAAGGCCTGTCCATATTTTATTAGGTCTATGGGAGGTAACAATGGTGGAAGTTGGAGGTTGGAGTTAACCTTTCTTCTAGCTGTCATTTTGACAATTGGACATAGATAAAACCAAAATTTCTCTCTACACAGATGTTTTCTTGTTAATGATGTTTTCCAAAGGAATAATTCAAGTTTCAGTAAATTCAAAGATATAAAGAAGATATCCTAAAGATAACAAACAAAAATACCTTTGAAAAATTGATTTATTCCATCTTTTTTGCGCAAGTGTACTAGTGATCACAGATAATTGTAAATTTGTAACGTGTCCTAAAATTTACATTCCATGGACAAAAGTTCATTATAACCGGCGAAATGCATTTTTGGAAACGATTTTTTGATCATTTTTCTTTTATATTATTACTCAATTTGTTCAATGAAATAATAGGATCCGAAGTTCTAAGACCTCGTGGAGTTTCCTTGTCACGAGCACCTTTATACAATCCAAAAAATGATTTTACTTGTTTTGATCGTAGTAAAACTATTCCATTTTCTCAGGTAAATGATGATTATTGTGATTGCCCTGATGCAAGTGATGAGCCTGGAACCTCAGCTTGTCCTCATGGAATATTTTATTGTGTAAATGCAGGATTTAAACCCATGAACCTGGCTTCAAGTAGAGTGAATGATGGAATTTGTGATTGCTGTGATGGTGCAGATGAATATGCAAGTGAGCCAAAATGTATCAATAATTGTGCTGAGCTCGGACAATTCGCTAGAGAGAAAGAATTGCAGAGGGAAGAACTCTTGAAGGCTGGCAAACAACTGAGAGAGGAGTTCAGCCAAAAAGGTAAATGGATGTGGAATAAGGAAAACCAGTTTATGAATTGATCTCAAGATCATTGATACATTGATGATCCTTTTTGTTTAAGGTATTCAAGAAAAACAACAGAGAAAAGAAAAATTGTTGGAACTTGAGAAGAACAAAGAAGAAGCAGATAGAGTAAAAGCTGAAAAAGAAAGATTGAAAAATGAAGCTGAAGAACTAGAGAATACTGCATTAGATTATTATAGAAAATTGGAAGAAGAACAAAATAAACAGAAAGCTGAAACAGAAGCCCTTAAATTGAGGGTAGAAGCTAATGCTGCTTTTAATAAGTATGATGTAGACCAAGATGGAAAAATCACAGTTTCTGAATTACAACAATTTGAAACTTTTGATAAGGATAAAGATGGAAAAGGTAATGATTATTATATGATTCATTTTTTGTTGCTATTTTAAATTTACTCTATAGTGTCTGAAGAAGAAGCCAAATATTTCCTAAATGACCAAGAAGAAGCAGATTCAGAGAAATTTGTGAGTGATGCTTGGAATAGAATTAAACCTTACCTCATGATAGAATCAGGTGCATTCAGGGAGAAAACAGATCCTGACCAGGAAGCTGTTGAGGAGGAAGAGGAATTTAATGAGGAAGGTAAAACAAGCTACATATTAATGTATAAATACATATATTATATACATCATGTATTTCATTTTTAGCAGGAAAAAATTCAATTTGAACAAATGTATATCTGTGCATGAAATAAAATATAAAACACTGTAACAAATTGTCAAATGGTGATTGGTTCGTGTAACCCTATGGTGACCAACATCAACCAGTGATTTTGGCAATTTGTTAGAGTGCCCTATTTATATTTTAATTGGAATATCATAAGTTAGGTTATTACATCATTATCTGTAAAAATGATAATGAGTCCGAATATTATTGAAAATTGTCTTTTCAAGAAAAAACAGAAGAAGATGCAGATGATGAGGAAGATAGTGTCAAGGAACAACAAGAACCAGAGCAACAAGAAGAAATTCCCCCGCCTATAGAATATGATGAAGAAACCCAAAAGTTAGTGGATGCAGCTACAGATGCTAGGAATGAATTTTCAAATGCAGAATCAGCTGTGAGGGATCTTGAATCAGAAATACGCAACATCAAAGAATATTTAGAGAAAGACTTTGGCCCAGATGAAGAATATGCACCACTTCTTGGTCAATGTTTTGAGTATGTCGACCATGAGTATATATATAAACTTTGTCCGTTTGATAAAACAGTACAGCAGCCTAAATCAGGTTCTATGGAAACACGTCTGGGCACATGGGGGCACTGGTCGGGTCCAGATCATAACAAGTATGAAAGGATGTCTTATGAGAGAGGGCAAGCTTGTTGGAATGGTCCACAGAGATCTACTATTGTGAACATTTCATGTGGTAGTGATAATAAAGTAACTTCTGTATCTGAACCAAATAAATGTGAATACGTTTTTGAGTTTTCAACTCCTGCAGCATGTTACGAGATTCCAATTGAATATCAAGAAAGTGCACATGATGAACTCTGAGTATTATTTTTTTTATGTGAAGTGAAAAGGTTAACTTCGACTTCGGTGGGATAGTAAACGAGTGAAACATTTTGTCTTATATTTTATGTGATCATTTTGGTGAAAGTACTTTTTATACAGTCTTTTCAGATATGAGTATCATCAATAGAATAGATATTTATTCATGATATTGTAAAACCGATATTTAGGATAGGTCCAACTGCGAGACTACAATATCAAGATTTAAAAAAGATCAAAAAATAGAACTATCACAAGAACCATATGTGTTTAAAAGTGCATTCTTACCTGTTTTGTTTTTCCCTTTCCAATTTTACCTACTTTTCAGGCATTTTAAATGACCTCACCTTTTTGGTAATTTTTCAAAGGTCACCTTTCCAGTTGATTATCTTCCAGAAAAACTATCACTGATCGGAAAGTGATGCACATTTCCTAGAAGCAATTCTTCTAGTAATAAATCTGAGAACTACAGCGATCTCGAAGCAACTGTTTGGTCTTGAGCAATTTTTAACTGACCCCATCCTTTAGGGAAATTTTTCGAAGGTCACCTTTCGAGTCGCGTATCTTCCAGGAAAATTAACGTAAATCGACATGTGATACGTATTCAGAAAGAGCAACTCATCCTCTTCTAATAAATCTCAAAATTTCATCCACCTCTGTGCAACCGTTCGATCTTGTCGAAGTTTTAAAGGACCTCGCCTTTTTGAGAATTTTTCGAAGGTCGGCTTTCGACACGCATCTCTCCGCAAAATCGTTGTAGATCTTAATGCGATACATATTCTGAAAAAACAACTGCTCTAGTAGTATTCGTTTCGAAATATGAAAAAAAAACCTTTTTTTGTCGTAGATGGATAGAATTCCGAGTTTAGCTCAAAAAGACTTGATTGTACAAACAAGAATGATACATTGGTCGCTTTATGAATGAATTTTTCTTCAAATAAGAAGTGTAGAAATCCAAACCCAGAAAGGATAAAATGTGTATTAAAAATAAAAAGCAAAAATTATTCGAATCCTTTTATTCAATGATATCTAAATATTCTCAATTAATACAAATATTCATCCAACAATCAAAACAAAATTTTAGAGAGTAACAAACTATAAGAAATATAAATATATACAAAATTCAATGCTATAGAGAAATTTTCTTTTTCATCTATTTCACATTAGGTACTGGACAATAAAATTTTGTCCGAGATATGGAACACATATGTGCTGGAAAAATTTGATATATGTGGAGGTAAATTTCAAATATAATCATCAGAGATATCGACTCCATTTAGGTATCTACAGTTTTGGATAATAAGTATTGAAAATGATGAATTATTATACTTAGTTCTAATGATGAACGATTTAAATGTTTCAGTTGGTATAAGTAGAAGTAATTTGATATGATTATACCTATCCTATATCTTGTTTTGAATTGATCAACAATCAATAAAGAATTCTTTCTTAAAGAGGGTTACCTGTTGGAGTATATGATATCTAGAGGAGGATTAGAAAGGCTAGATTAAAAGATTCCATCGAGATGAAAAATTCTAATGTTACATTTCGAATAAGGCAATTCAAACTAATTTTCCACTTTAATCTGTCCACTTAAATGATGCTTAGGAAACGCACACTATAGATCGATTAGGTATATTATTTCCAAAAAAAATTAAATTATGTAGGTAATGTTATCTTTTTCAAAGTGCTCTTTGCGATCTTTTGTTACAATTTGAGTTGGATCAGACATCGCCTACTCTGCGTTATTGGCGAGGTTGCTGTGTGGTCAGACTAAGAAAATTTCATAAAGTAAGTCAAGGGTGTGTTCTGTGGAAAATTCTTTCCATTGCGGACGTGTATCCTAAGCCCTCTGTATGGTGTATGGTGGGTTTATGGAGGCTTCCCAAGAACTATAAACCCTAAGGAAGGAACCAATTGACTTTGCAAATGGTATTTCGTCGTCAACCTTTTCAGGAAGGTTGCAAAAACCCACCATAGATCCGAAATATTTCAGAACTGAAGGGATAGTGTTATTGTTTATTATCATTCAACTTTGTGGAGTCGATTTGTTACAAAAAAAAAACAATTAATGTATTATGATCATTTATTATTCATACAACGTGATGAAAGTGAATGATTTAGTTCTTTTCCTTAAAGTCTCTAGGACTCACTCTGACTACTCAGAAACTTTTCGTTCATTATTACACTCATTGATTCAAAAATGTATTATTGTTCTGTGTGGACGACTTGAAGAAATTTCTAAGAAGAATAGGTAAAGTCCTAATTACCTAGCAACTTCTACTGTCATCAATAGAGGTCGTTATTTAATCTATACACGCTACACGTGCTCTAAGAAAAGTTTTTAGATCTCCGCCACAGGTCAAAATTATTATTTTCAATAATAAGAATTAATTCAGATGCATGCTCATATTATTATTTTCGTTATCACCATTTGGATTATTCAAAAACCCACCACACCATACAACAGAATTTGTGATATGATACCGACAATATAAAATGATTCTTATTCCACAACGTTAATAAGAATTTCGAGATTTCAGAATACGGAATAGAGTTGAGAATTATTGTCATCAAAGTTGGTGTACTTTGTTGATTTCGAGGAGAGCACATTCTTAGTCAAGAAAAAATCGCCTATATGAGGTGTTCCCAAAGGTGAGAGACAATAAATCATTTCACCAAAACAATTTTTTCGACTTTAGGGTGAATTTTTTGAAAGATGATGCGTTTATTCAATTATTAAACTCGAATCATGATTTCGGTTCTGATTCTGATAGTTTTAAAAAATTTATGTGAATAATTTATAATTTGATTGGTTGGTATAGGTTTATATGTTATATCGGTATCTTGAGCCTTTTCCGTCAGGCTCACCTTTAATAACACCCTGTGCGTATGTGTTTCATTTTTGACTCAGTGAGTGTATTGGATTTCGGAAAATTTACTGAAGTCAATTTGATATGACTTCTGAAAATGAGTGTGGGGTAGTCGGCAGTACCAGCTACAAGCAACAAATTTGCACGAAGTGTGGGTGAAGACCATGATCTTAACAGATCAAGAGAGTATGAATTTGATCGGTCATCTGACTCTACCTGAAGGAGAGCGTAGGTGTGAACGTATGTAGCCCGTACGATAGTCCACCTCGTCCTTCTGCAACCCAGTCCGCATCCCAAGCCTGCTCCGCTTGCTCCATCTACCAACAAATTTGACAGTGTATGTATACCTTAATATTAATTTTTTCCCAAGGCAGTTTTTCAAATTAGGGAGTTTTTGCACCGTCGAGTTTTTTACATTTTTATTCATACAACCAGAGTCTCAGCTCATCGATTTGTGAGCCTCAATACTTTCTGGTCTTGAGTCCTGAGCGCAGTATAAAGAAAGACTATAAAGTTAAAGTAGTGTCCTCTCGAAGAATATTTGAAAAAAAGAATATTTCACGCCTACAACCGAAGACTTGTTTTTATAGTACTGTCATGGCAAATAAAAATTCAAATTTGAAAAATTATATAGGGTAAAAATTAGTCAGAACAATGCCCTGTCCAGAGTCTTGTGCTGTCTATGTCCTGGATAATCATTAAAATGTTACCTATACCCTAGATACCCTATCTTCTACTAGACATATCATATCAAAGTATTCAATATATTCTTTAAAGAAATATCCCTATCAGTATTTTTTATCAGGCAGAACTTGGCAGTACTAGAGTCAATTGTAATGAGTTCTTGATCTTGAGTACACGAAGTACTTTGTCAATAGAAGATGAGTTGTCAAGGTCGGGTGTGATTCTCGTACACGTGGAAAGTTCCAGTTGTATCAGACATATTTTATTTCTATCCATCTTTTCCAATGTTATTTTTTACACAATTGAACCATTTCAGAAATACTCATACAGAGGTGATGCAAGAACTCCCTATTAACATATTACGTGCTGAAAGCTTATCCGAAATAACAATTAACACTTAACAGAACCCGGTTTCCGAATCAGCAAACTGGGTTGCCCGGTAAAAAATCAGTTTCTAGCACATTCTGAAATTTTAATTTATGCAAACTGCATATATTTGGTTGCAACATTATTATCAAGACCTTTAGTGTTGCTTTATTTTAGACTTTAGTAGCTCCTGGTACTGAATTACTACATCTCTGGGTGCATCTAATCGTACTCAAAACGGTCAAACTTAAGCTCTAACAACTTCTGAGTTAAACAATTTGCCTTAAATCTTGACCCATATCAATGGTACCAGTATCTGCTATGAATAGTGTAGGTACTAGAAATCAATTTACCAGACCACCAGTGTAAAATAAAATAGGTATAAGTAGATACACTGAATGTTATTATTTATTCATTTCTGAAAGGAAATTATTTAGGCATATTAATATTCATTATTTATCGAAAACATTATCAAAAGAACTCTCAAGAGCTACATGAAGCATCGTCAGACACGCCTCAAAAATTCCTATTCGCAGATGTACTCAGATGTAGATACTCTAAGAATATGCTAGGAATTCAATTTTTCACAGGGTACCTTATATATGCAACATATTTTCATATGCAGAGCTGTTTCTGCGAACACTTGTAATTTGAGCTTAAACAAGCACTGTTATTTCTGTATCCATTTCACACCATCAAATTTGGAACATATTTATTAATCTAATCATCATTTTACCAGAATTGAGATTTTTTAGGGTTGAAGATTGAAGAGTTTCATATATTCTCATGACGATTTTGTCGAAATACTATTGTAACAAAATCCCAAACTTTGGCATTTCATGAAATATTTTTTCGAAAATTTCAATATATAAGTTCGCGTTTTTTTAGGCCTTCCTATAATATGTGGAAAAAATCGGCAAAAAATGTACAACAAAATTTTCAGATATGAAAATATGCTTTGATCTCCCCATGGTAGTGTTCATAATTGTCCGATGATCGAATTACAATGGCTGATGGTATTTTTCGCATTATTATTAAGTGATTTATGAGAGTGAAATAATTATTGAATCAATTTTGAAACTCCAGTCGTTTAGAATAAATAAATGAAATAAGTAATAATTTCGATATAGAATGTGATTTAAATGACTCCGATTTGTGGATAAATTTTATCGATAAATAAACCATCAGTTCTTTTATTTTCTCTGAGTAAGAAGAAAAAACAACACTTCGATAACGTTCAAAACTGAGAAATTATCATTATTGAGGTTTTCAAAAAAGAAGCAACAACAGATAACGGAAAAATACATAACACTTTTCCAAGCATTTTTTCACGTCACATCCACTTATTTACCTCAAACGACATTCGGTTGTTAGTTTTGCTGTTGCTCTTTATAATATCCTTGGTGTCTACTAGTGTTTTACTAGAAAAGGACAATAATTTAACCTACGAACAGTGGAATAAATGCAGCATTCGAATTGAAAAATGTAAGATGCGAATATTTTTCATGTACAGAAGAAGGACTGCAGAGACGAAGAGAAAAATCTTTTAGTAAAACAAAAAATCAACTATAGTTTTATTCACAAAATCATATCCTACATTGAGTAAATAGGAAAAAGTAGAAAACTCTACAGAAAAAGCATACAAAACACAATAATATTTGTCTGTAGACTACTCAAGCATTTGCACTGCAGTTTATTGTGTACTCAAATGAAATCAAAAATACAAGCACACAAAAAATTGGTTGATGCAATACGTTTTCCAAAGTGAACATATTTGAACGATGATGATGTGATGGGTATATATAGTGTGCAGTGGCGGCTCATGGTCATGAGAGCTGAGGAGGCTAATAGTTTTCGAGGAGTGTTGGAACAAACTCTTATCAATCAATAAAGTATACTTCTTCAACATAATGAAAAGTTGTCAGTTCTAAGATTAATTTTGAATGCAAGAGGATGCTATTATGCTCCTTTTACTTGTTATGCCTTTCGATAGATCGCGGTAAATTTTTCAAATCTGAAAACCCCGTTTTGAACCATGAAGTATATTCTGTTTGATGAGAAAATAGTAAATATGGCCAGCAAAATAACTTTTCCCGTTTGATCGAAGCAGTTAACCAATCACATTTATCGTACCAAACAACACTGAAACTTCTATTCTGACGCTTTCGGTAGACTTTAGTGTAATTAAATTTGGTGGAGGTCTTGTAAAGATTTTAACAACGTGTACAGTTAATTCTCAATATTCAATTCCATTTTATTTTTTGGTCCGTATCAGTACTTACCCCTAACGCCCTAACAAAACAACCTATCTTAACAAGAATATATCACAAATTTCCCGAAGTTCCAGTTCTCCATGAAGTCGTTACATTCAAATTGAAATCATAACAACTACCGCCGGACAACGCCCCTACCGTCGGAGATCAAGCGAATATAGTCGAAGACGGCACGAAAGAATCAATGGAGAACAGGGGAGCTGAGCCTCCTCTGGTACATTTTACGGGCGAATATGGTACAGTAAGTCAGCTGAATTCTTGTTCGGCTAGTATGCGAGTCCAGAGACCGTATGCGTGAGTTACACTATCAACGGAGGCAGCAGGCCCAACAGCCTCCGTCCGAATAGGCAGTACTAGGAAATATTCACATTCGACTCGGCGGACGCGTACGCAGCCGGTGGATTGTATGATTGTTATGCTGGATTTTTATGAGCGGAGGACCGAAAAATCAACTAATTTTTATCTGAATATCTAGTTCAGGTGTTCGGAAAATTTATATAGAAATTACTTTCTGAAAATGAGGACATGCCCGAAGTGAATGTATTTTAGCTCTAAGCTTTATGAGGAGGCTTAGCCTCCCTTGCCTCCTCTGACGAGCCGCCCTTGATAGTGTGTATAGAAGATCGACAATTTTTCGACGAATTTCCCAGGAGAGATTTTTAGTGGATTATTAAACAAGCTTTAGATTTTAAGAAAGAAGGTAAATTAAGGTGAGTTTCGAAATCACAATTCCACAAGTAAGATCAGATCATGAGAATTCATGAATAATGAAATGATTTTGATCAAAGTGGGCATAATTGTAACTCCAATGTTGAATTGTTTTTCAACCTTTCTGATTTATCCTATTCGTTTTTTGTAAATGTGGTGTAGATGTTGTTATTTTAATCTAAATTGTGTTGAAAATTTTTCACAATTTTACACGTACTGAAATGAGAGATAACGACTATTTTTATTGAAAATATTCATTTCCCTAAATGTACCCTGCGTTTCAATAATTTCTGATTAAATCGATGCAGGTAGAATAAATATTTGAAAGTAAAACTGATTTATTTATTGGGAATAAGAGTTAAACCTGCAAGATTCACTTACCCAAAAAAGGAGACCATGTAACATTTATTCCACCACCAAATAATGAACAAAAATATATTTGTTTTGAACCTAACTTTCATAATTTTATAGTGCCTGTTCTGCAGAGTTTTTAACATTATTCAGAAACTCACTTCTTTTACGGGAAGATGTAGCAGACTGCCAGGTTGAACTCAATTACTGGTAGTGTCGTCTTCTGGAGTGTGTTGTTCTTTGCAGCGATAAATTGGTATAGGTACCACCATTTGTGAGGGCGCTAAGTAGCACAAAACCACACAGCACAAACGAAGGAAGTAGGTATTGACAAAGACATAAAATTAAGATGGAGAGATTCTATCTAAAGATCTAATGAAACGTGCACAGAACAATTAAAGTGTTTTGAAATGTGTAGGATTGTGTCGAATTTTATAAGTGATTCGTCTTATATCTTCGATATTCTTTCGGGAAGAATTGATGTCTCACCAAAAAACGATAATTTTAACATCACACTCCCATTTCTGCTGTAATATTGTTACCTAGATTCGATTTTCCTAGACTATACAAAATTATGATCAAGGATGCATAGATTATTAGGAGTAAATTTATTTCGATATCGCCCATCACCAAGTTTGTGTAAAGAGCTTGTTGATAACATACTGTTATAGGCAATGATATTTCTTAAACTTTGATTCAGATTGGAAAATGCATAAATACCTATGCAACCTGATGATTATTGAGATGAAGGGAAGATTAAATCAACTAGATCGATTCATCATTTATTTCATTTTCATTACTTGTATAGAGTGATATACGCCGCTAATATTATGCTCTCATTGTGCAATTTGTTTGGTGATATTGATAATAAATGATAAATTTCATATATATGGACGCCATAAAACGCTTAAAATCATTTGGCCGTTGGCCATTGCCTGGTTAAATACTAGATTTTTTCTATTTTCAATCTCGAATTCGTATTTAGATACTTGACTGGGAGAATTTGAAAAAAGCCCTTCAAGATTAGTCTATTGGAGCATGAGCAATGTTTTTGAAATGTACACTTCGCGAAAGTCTAAAACAATAAAATTTAAGTGACCTTGATTTAAATGATAATTCTAAATTCAATAATATAGAGAATTATGAACAACAAGAAATGTGAATGAAATAAGTGATGAAGTGTTTCTCAAAATACCTACAAATCCCGATTAAATTTGTGCAGAAAAGCAAAATATCATGCAAGAAACCTACCTCATTATCAATATTTATTAAAGTGGTAAGCAGTATAAAGAAAAATATTTGTCGAATCTTAAGCCATTTGTGCGGTAAAAGATAAAATTATTATTGTACGTCCCAAATTAAGAATTTTTTAGATCTTAGATATTAATTCTCTTTACACGAATATCCGAACTGTTCGTTTGGAATTTGAAATAAAATTTTTATCAAATGAGGAGTCCCCCTTTTCAATGAAGAAAAAGTGGAATAAAATAGTTTCGTAGGAAATAAAAATTTATTGTCTATATCTGGTCATTTCTTAAATCTAAATAAAAAAAGGAATTGATCGAGTTTAACCTCATCTTCAGTAGTTTGATGAAGAATTTAAATGATATATTTCGCTGTTGAATAGATAAGAAAATTCATGTGATATTGCAATGTGACATGCACACGTATAGATGAAACATGGAACATGGAACTACTGAGGTTGAGAATAACTAGAAACATTTCTTTTCGTCCACTCCAAAATCGAATTCTGAGGAATATTCCGAGAATATTCGATTTCTAAATCTAACAATAAGTGATAACATCGATTTCTAAATACCTAATCAGTTTTTTTGTACGAGAACTACCTATATTTCTCAAACATAGATTCCACGATCATGACCTAATGCTACTAGTGTAAGTTATTTCATTATAATTGAGAAAATAATTTTTTATTTTTATTTGTTTTGAAGAAATCAGCAATAGTGGAAAAGTCAGCCTTTTTATTGAAAAAAAAAAGTAGGGACCCATCTTGAAGGAAATTTCTTCTTATTTAAAAAATTACACTCATCAACCCTTCATGGAGGCAAGGGCGGTCATAGACTGATTTTCTGGGAGGGGTAGTAATTGAAAGAACAATTGAAATTTCATATTAAGACTTCAAATAACACCCTGTAGGTATCTCTAGGTCCTATATTTTTTTCTTGAAATTGTACAAGGAATCTCTCCTTTTCATGTCATTATAATATTGTTTTTTCTTCATTTTTTCATATGAAAAATTAAAAAAATCGAATTCGCTCTGGGGGGGGGAGGGTAATCACCGCCTTTAACCCCCTCCGTAGGACCGCCCTTGCATGGAGGATGTAATTGACAACTTCTTCAATTATGTACGAATTTGCCTAATTTAAATAAATCGGCCTGTTCGAGCATTCCACTATAAAATAGTAAATACAGAAAATATAAATTTTATATGCTACTTTTGCTCACTCCGTATATTTTAACGCGAGTGTTTTGAAATGATTCCTGATTATTTTTTGGTCCTTTTTGAGCCAGATAAGTGCACAATCAATCAAAAGGATCCATTTATCTATTGACAATTTAAAGGTCTTCTTCAACATATTTCGAATACATCATTCTCGATATTCTATCTGAATCAGTTAAAATTTAAAAGTTAATCGTTAATTGAGCGTTTCTACCAGAATCCGAATGTGGAGGGATTGATTTTCACTACCATCTACTACCTCTTTCAACAACAATACTCATGGTAATTAGGTATACTGAACAATTATTTTAAGTGAGTACTATCGTATTTTGTACAGCATAAGAAGGGCAACACAACCCACTACACATACATACATTAATTCACGTTTTTTACCCCTGTTCGGGGTGGGCATACTATAAATTGAAAAAAGAGAACAATTACTAAATGTTCTAGGTATATATACATCAGAAAATCTATGTCTACAAACTAAAACACCAAGGTTGGGTTATTCTATGAGGATCTATTGAAAATATCAAGAGAACGATAGCTACAGATTGGATACAAGGTGTCTTCAACAGTTGATTAAATTTGAATTTGTTACTTGGATTACTCGGAAAATTCAAAGAAATTCGTTTTCAAGTTGGCAATGAAATTTTGAACATTTGGTAACGTATAATGAGGATTTGGAGAGAAAAATCTGTTGTTAAAACGAATTCATTGAAACTTGTTCTCAGAATCACTAATTTAGCACAACTAACAATAATACAAAATATAACTTTTTTATGTTTGATTTCCTCTAGGAAATGGGTCAATCGAAGCCAATAAAAACCTCAAAGAAAAACTATTCTTTATTCGTTTAATTTCAAATTTGCGTCTCGAAACTAAAAATTTTATTATTTTCAAGTGTCAAAGTCAGAAGAAGATTTCTGAAGACAGAGAGGAGAAATTTCCAGCTTTGCATCAATAATACTCAGTACTACTTACTTTCGAACAAAAAAGTTCGACTGTCAAAGATTCATAGCCTACTCCACGACGAATTTATTTGAACATGATCGCTCGTCATTATGTAGCTAGCAGTTAAAGCTTCGATATCAGTTCCCACTACAGATATAAGTACTATATCACACAAATACCGAATTTATAAAGCAGAATAACGAATAACATGAATGAAGCACAAAGTCATATTTACTTTGAATTTGAAAAAGTACAGGAGAAGCAATGAGTACAATGTTTCTTTGAATAATGAAACAAAGAAAGGAAACAAAGTTAGATTTTGAAGCAGAAGAAATCAAAAAAACTTCCTATATAAACAGGGTGATGACAAATTGTATCATCACCACTACTATCTTCCAAATTATACCAGATAGAAATTCCGTTCATTGACAAAAAAGTTCTGCCTTCGCAAGTCCTCCAACATGACGTTCCTCAAAAATTTTTTTTTTGTACTTAGTTCTTACTAGATTCATTATGAAAAATTGTAAATGTATGTTATTCTAAAATTGCTTATACAATTCCATCAAATGACGATAACAGGATTTCAAAATTTCATGAGAGTCTTCTGTAAAAGACAGAAGATATAAGCAATTTTCGAATATAAAATATTTCCAATTTTTCATAATAAATCTAGAACAGAAAAAGATATAAGGATTTTTGGGGACGTCATGCATGGAGGACTCAACAGGCACATTGTCAATAAACAGAATGTCTATCTGATATAGTTTGGAAGATGGTACAGGTGAGCATCGAATTTCTTATCACCCTGTATATATTCAATCGATGCTTTGGTTGTGTATAATTTCAAATTTATATTTCTTCATTATTCTGCCATTTAAATTCGGTGGAATACTACGGTGAGCTGGGACAAGGGTCAGTAAAAAAAAATAATTGTACGAACACGAAACATACCTCATTCCTCTGAAATGTTTTCTTGTCATCTAATTAATGAAAGTAATAGAAGTAGCATTGAGGAAAAAATCTAAAAGATTATTCGATAATTCGTCATGGAAACACTCAAAAAAATTTTGACAGTTACAAAATGGCGAATGGGCGCATTTTGAGTCTGAGTTTATTCGCTAAATAATTGTGACAAAGAATAGAGTAAAGATAGAAATAGAACAAATAATATTGTGAATTCTTAAGTTCTTGAAAATTCCAGTTAGAAAATTTTTCGTTTGAAAAATATCCAAACCTTTTATTCCGAAAAAGGAGGTAATTCTTAAGAGTGCAATTGAATTCTCTTCAACATATTCATTCAATAAAAGTATATTGGGGAATGCCATTGGTCAGAAGTTTTCTAATTTTTTTTCGATCGCATTCGATGTTTTCAATTTCGCAATCGTGTAATTCATTGTATCGTAGGTAGTTAAAGTGAGTGTATAGTATATAGGTGCTGGAGGACGATGCACACAAATGTAAAATGTGTGTACGTGATATATAAATCATCTTGTGTTCAAGAAAAAGAAATATAAATCTAACCACTGAACATCTGCAATGCTATAACATTCCGAAAAAATTCATGCAAGATATTCCGCACTTAATTACTCACCTCGCACTGTGGCTCAACATGATAATACTCCTGAAACAAAATTGTCAATGTCAAATCGAAATTTTTTCAAATCAGAAATATATTCTACAACAAAAATGTTTTGATTTTTGATATAATATCATTGATGATGGAAAACTTATTATAGGATTATTAGTTTTAGATTTTTTTGGGCTATTTGAGTAATTTTGGATTATTCTTCTAACATTCCGACAAGTTGATACCTATTTTCCAACAGATTTCCAAGATTATGAAGTTCTTAACCGAAGAAGTTAACTATTATATTTTATTTATTTCATTCATTGTCAAACAAAAAAAAAATGCCTAAGTTGAATTGAATTCATAATTTCTTCGGTTAAGGCGAGCCCTGAAGACGTCTAGCATCGGCTTGCCGAAACGTTGCAAAAAATAATCGAAAATGATTTGAATTGACCAGTAAATCCTACAATAAATTTTTTCATATTGTTTTCTCCCTTTCCATTCATTAAAGTTACTGAAATAAGTTTCGATTTGTCATAGAATATATCTCTTCCTTTTTTATATATTTTCTATTGAATCTGATCTAGTTTATCGTTCCAACTACTCTCTTGCCTGGCAATGTATCTACAGTTTTAGTGTTCA
This sequence comes from Coccinella septempunctata, assembly GCF_907165205.1. NCBI lineage: Eukaryota > Metazoa > Arthropoda > Insecta > Coleoptera > Coccinellidae > Coccinella > Coccinella septempunctata. Next base: position 23,598,761 of record NC_058194.1, read on the forward strand.
GCTTGTAAATTAAAATTGTTCAGTTATTTGCACTGATTTGTACTAGAAGTACAAATAAAATTTTACCTATAATTATTTATTTATCGGTTGATGGAAATATTTGTAATAGTAACATCATATTGTTACTGACGATGATATAAGAAAGTATCTTGTATTTACGTAATTTTCTGAATATTTAGTTGGCCAAGCATAAAGGGACGAAGAAAACAAAAATTAAAAATGGTATTATTCGTTTATGTCGGTATATATTGTAGCTTTTATAGGGGCTACTGGATTTTTCAAATGGTTGTGCAATAAGCATTAAATCTGGCATCTTGTGGATCAGAAGATTTTTCACCTATGAAGTGGCCTAGATTCAAATTCCTCAAGCAACTACAAAGTGCCATAGTATCATACCTACGAGATTCTCAAGAATTCAGCACACTTTTCCATTACAATTATGTAAATACAGAAAGTAAGAAGATCTAAATAATTTTTAATTAAGTTGCATTAAGTTTTATCAAAAAGGGATTGGTGCAACGTGTGGTTCATTCTCGAGACTCTGTATTTTTTTTTCTGAGAATATAAGTTGTGGAAACCTTAATACTCCAAGGAAGGTGCAACGAAGCTTCAGCTCAAAGGATATATATACTCTCAAAATGCAACTATAACGTTTCAAAACCGCATAATGCTAATGAGTATCAGTTAATTATTATATTTCTATTTATAAAAGCATAATTTAGTTTAGAAATGAGCAAATATTCTGGAAGAACAAACCTTTCCAACGAACACAATTATTATTTTCCTGTAAAATAAAAACCTTGAAGCAGATATTACAAATATAATCGTTGAGATTCAATAAGAGAATCGTCTTTTTTAATAGCATTGTGAATTGGCTAAATGGAATAACTATAAAACTATATCTATGTATATTTCTGTAATTTATCCCGATAGATAGCCATATTTTATATAAAGTAATTTCTGCTCTATATATTCGTACGTTGATCTCGTATTAGTTTTATTGCGAAATACAGTTATAAAAATAGTATAGACCGCTGACTTCAGGAAATCTCATAAGAAATAGTCTAGTCACTCCTGCATCAGATATAAGTTTTAAACAGTTGTCAGCAACATTAGACAGTTTCTGCCAAAACAACAGGGCCTTCACAGCCTGTCAACAGCGACTGGTACCTATTGAAAAATAATTTACTTGTGACGAAACTGATTCATTTGGTTGCATATCATCTTGTATATATTCCAACTGTTTTAATTAATTCTATGTGGAAAATTATTTACGAAAAAGTCATTTTGTATATTGACAGTTCATTCCTGAATTCTATTTCAGTGGTTTGTTGTGGGACATTGGTTGGGATGAGCTAGGAAATAAGATCTACGAAGACATTTAATCTGGATATTCAGCAGTCCATAGACTTATAAATAATCAACCTTGAAGAATATGTCTCAGAATAATAAAAAATTGAACTTCTATTCTAACCTATTCGATCTTTTTAATATCTTCCATTGTTCATTATTATCAGTCTGATGTCGGAATGACCATAGCTTAACTTCATTTTTTATTACTCAACAATGTAACGATGTGAAATTCTGTGACACATTTTCCCCCTTTGACAAGAACATAAATTCTATATGAACCTTTCAAAAATAAATCATTTAAATGGGTTTAAAGCTGGCGACCCTATTCAACAGATTCATCCAAAAGAAAGAATTCAGAGTGCTCATGGTCGGCCTGGACGGTGCTGGAAAAACAACAATTTTATACAAAATGAAGCTTGGGGAAATAATTGCAACGATACCGACGATCGGTTTCAACGTGGAGACCGTTCAACATAAAAACGTCCTCTTTACCGTGTGGGATATAGGTGGACAGGATAAACTGCGATGTTTGTGGAGGCATTACTTTCAAAACACGCAGGCAATCATATTTGTCGTCGATTCGAGCGACGTGGACAGGCTGAAAGATGCTTCCAACGAATTGAGATTGATTTTGGAGGATTACGAGCTGAGGAAAGCGATTCTCCTGATCCTTGCTAATAAACAGGATGTACCGGGAGCAATATCGACAGCTGACATTGCGAACTTGATGAAAATGCACGAGATTCTGGACAGAAAATGGTATATTCAAGGCACCTGCGCCCTCCAAACGACTGGGTTGCACGAAGGACTGGATTGGTTGGCTTCTGAACTGAATAAAGTATAAGGAAGATTGGGAATTTGATTTTCGTGTGAGATTAGGAATAAGGATATCTAAATGGAATAATACATTTTGAAAAACTTCGAGGAATAAGATGATTACAATGATGCACAGTGTTTCAGCAAATAAAAAAAAATCAGAAGGGTGCAGGCATTGTATGTAGACAACAATGTTACCTTACCCCTACAAAAATATAACTCTTCCATCTTCCATCCTTTTAAACAAAAACGTGAAAAATATAGCAATTTCTTTGCTGTAGGTACCTATACTAAGATGTCCGCACCAATTTCGAGTAGTATATTAGGTACCTTTACCTATTCATTGAATACTTCTTCCGAAGATATAAAAACTTCGTTATGTGCAACTGGAAAGCCAGAAATAAAAGCTACTGATTCAAGTGTATTCTTACCTTAATAGTCTAGTTATGTAATCGGGCCAATTCTCTGGAAACATAACCAGAAAAAAACCGATAGCAATTAATATCATGCCTGCTAGTTTCATGCCTTCGAAAGTTGCACCGTATAGAACAACATCCAGAGCTGAAATGAAATTTTTTTTCATGTATTGTATTCAATAGTTATCGATTCATGTAAAATATGAGCCATTCAAGGTGGTTCTCACTTTTTAGAACTTCGTACATCGATTTGTCTGAAATTTGTTGACGAAAACTCTCACCTGCTGATACTGGAACTGCTGTTATAAGTCCCAAGGTGATGAACAAATCATAGGTAAGGGCAACACTGAAGTTCCCCAATAAATTGGCAACTGGAACAATGATAATAGGGAATACTCCTTCTGACGAAAATGATGTATTTTTTATGAGATATCTTTGAAACGTCACATTTTGAAATAACCATTTCAACCGTTTCGTAAAAAAAATTATTTTATGTACTTACTTAAAATTAATGAAAAATAGAAATGGGTATTTAAAATTTAAAGCGTTTCGTTTCTATTGCACAAGTTGGCAACATCGACAAGGACAACAAATACACTCTGACACTATCTTGATGAGATGGTTGTCTATGAAGTCTGCGACGAACGAGGATGATCGTAAAATTTTATGGGATTTTTATGGCCGGTTGCTGTTGAGTACGCGCCTTATGATGGCTATAAATCAACAGCTGTCATTTTATAAACAAGCCATTGTTCTTTTTATTTTTAGTAGGCCCTTTTGCCAAATCGTAAACTAGAAACGAAGCGATTTAAATTTTAAAACCTCATATTTGAAGAATGATTTTGAATAATTTCCGCGCTGCATTAGAAAAATTCATGAATGAAACTCATAATTATTCAGTTTAAACTTGTATATGCTGTGATAATCCAAATTTCCCTAATTCCTCATTTTATTGTTGAAATGGTGAATAAAGATCGTTTTCCATTTGCAATACCTGCATGTCATCTTAGATGACTTTTGATGCATTTTCCTTTTTCCCCTTTTTCAGATCAAGAAGCTAATTGAAATTTCGTAACTTTTTTTAAAATTTTTGTTGCAAGAAATAACAATCGAGTATACCTACATAATTCGATATAAGCTTTTGAAATACAGAATTATTAGCTAAAATGATAGTCGAAACGTGAAAGAATTCAATAACATTTTTTGTGAAAAATAAAAGAAGTTTTATTACAAAATTACGAAACTCACCTAGAGAAAGACAACTGGCACACAGTAACGCCGCCCATGGCAATTTGTCGTACTGGAAACTCTCTATACCGGTGAAGAAAAGCAACAAGCTGAGTGGCCATAGGAACGCAGCATTGAGCATACCGATCAAGGAGAAGAAAAGTGCCACTTGACCATACGTAGCGTCGCCTATGACCTTTTTAAATAAAACTTTGTACACGGCAGAGCCTGCTGCTGCAGACGATGCCAACACAACGCCCCCAAGGGTTGGACTCCCTGTAATCCCATCCATGTAGGCAAGAAGGGCAACCCCTGTGTCGCAAATTATCACAGCCATAATCTACGAGGAAATTCGCATGTAAGATGCGGTTAACGACAACTTTAATTGTAAGGGTGACCGGCCACCGAATGCGAAGTTGAGCGAAGCTGAGCGTTTTCAATGCTAAATGACAAGCTACGTCACTCGAATCGTAGCTTGTCACTTATATTAGCATTGAAAATGCTCAGCTTCGCTCAACTTCGCATTCGGTAGCCGGTCACCCTTATTTAATGGTTCATTGAAATTTCAGTTAGGATTAAAATTTTAATGGACCATTAAATAATAATTAACGGGGTATATACACCTTTTATTGGAGGATAAAAATTTTAATGGACCATTGAATTATAACGAGTGGACACAATCAGCTTTGTCCTGCTTTATACCAAAATCATGATGATATATTTTTCACAATAGATTGAAGCATTTTTAACCTTTTCAAAAATTACAAATCAAAATGATCTTAAATTTTCCCATTGTATTCCCTTGTTTATTCCGAATACAGTCAAAATTCTTGTTTCTGAAATATATATCACAGTTTTTTTCGGAAACTGAATTTTTAAAGGTTCATATCTGAAAATATTCGATCAGTCAAAATTCGGTACCAGTATTTCGATGGCATTTGATGCCCTTCTTTCTCGTGAGTGAAATTTCCGGTCCTGTTACTTTGATAATGGATTGCAATGCGATCAGATGTACTTCACTCAAGATTGGCGAGAGCACTTACCCTTATTCCAACAAATTGCTCGTGTAGTATTACCCACGAGAGCAAATAGACAAAGGAAACATTTGTAGCGAAGAGAGCCATCACGTCTGTGGCCAACAGTATCCGGAGGGACAATATGTACATGTAGTGTGTTCCTACCCAGAGTAGACAGAAAAAAATGCATCTTATCATGAATCGACCTGAAAGAAATCCTTCATGATAGGAACGAATATTTGAAGATTGTTCACAAATGAGAATAATCTTATCTGAGGATTAGTTTATAGATAATAGGATGAAGGATATATAAATTTTTGGATATGAGTAAGCAATTTCACCCCTAAGAAATCGAGTTTATTGAACATTTTCTTAGAAATATTTTAGTTTCCGTATAAAATATGTTGTCCTAAACTACGAGGATATATTGAAAAATTCTTAGCCTATATACTATAACTAGGACCAAACAAAATTTCAATGTCAAAATATTTTTTTACTTATCATATTCTCCTCTTAATTGGATACATTTATTACACCGAATCAGCAACTTATCTAGACCTTTCAAGAAAGCTTTTATTACCTCCTCGTTGGAAGAAAATTTACGACCTTTCAAACTTTTTTTCCATTTGAGGAAATGGAGCCAAATCTGGTGAATAAGGGGGGTGTTCTAGCAATTGAAACCCTAAATCACGAATTTTTTGCATGGATTGTGTGCAGGGGCGTTGTCCTGCAAAAACAAAACACCTTTGGATAGCTTTCCGCGGCTTTTCTCTTTAATTTTTTTTCCGTAGAGTGGTCAGTAATGATAGTTATTGTTCTACCCTTATCCAAAAAATCAATCATGATTACTCTATGGCAATCCCAAAAAACTGAAGCAAGAACTTTTCCAGCAGATTTTTGGACACGAAACTTCTTAGGTCTTGGAGAACCAGAGTGTCGCCATTCCATCTATTGTTGATTTGTTTCTGGATCGTAGAAATATACCCAAGTCTCATCCATACTAAAAATTAGGTTTAAGAAGTCTAAATCGTTTTCAAATCGAGCACAGATCGAACGCGATGCTTCTACCCTTGCACGCTTTTGGTTAACATTCAAACATTTGGGGATTTTTTTTGCAGCAATTTTCCTCATGTCCAAATTGACGTGAACTATATGATGAACGCGTTCTTTTGAAAAATTCAGTGCTTCAGATATCCGTTTTAGCCCAATTCGACGGTCTGATAAAATCATGTCATGAACTGCATCGATATTTTCGGGGACTGGCCTTCCCGATCGGTCATCATCTTCAATGGAAAATTTACCTCTTTTGAAGCTTGCAGTCTAATTTTTCACGGTCGCATACGAAGAACTATGATCACCAAGGGTTTTAAGCATATCTTCGTAAATCTGCTTACCTCTTAACCCTTTCAAATACAGGTACTTGATGATGGCTCGATACTCCAATTTTTCGATTTTCACAATTTCGGTGGACATCTTCTTTCTTTAATTTATTGCGTAACTCTGGTTTACTTCTTTGACCTCACACTTCCCGTCTGTTCCGATATTCCTGAATAGTACTGTCAGTATTTCAGAAACGATGCCTATTGGCCCAGTCGTTCGAGTTCTATTGTTATTCGATTGCGGGCCAGTACTAACAGCAATATCGGAACAGGCCCTTCATATACTGACACTTTCAATGAGTTATTGTTCGTTGCTATGGTAACGCAATATTTTTTTATGCATGGAATTGGTCTAGGCTAACTAGATATCAATACATCCTCGTATTCAAGTGTTTTTAAGAAAAATAAATTTCACGAAATTAGGTGGATCATTTCACAACTCTAAAAATTGAATTTTTCTTCTTTCTTCCTAAGAAACATAATAATAAATGTATGTATGCAGGGGAGTCCCAAAGTTGATGTAACAAAATTTGGTCACAGTGTCCGTGTTGAGTTATCCTGATAAATTTCACTTATCAGGCAACCCTACAAAAAAACGTCGCACATTGTTAGTTCCAGTGAAAAGGTTATGCTACTTCCGAACATTTCACTATTATTTTAGGTCTTGTTGAAAAAATTTAAGAGCACCTCAGGCCCGGATCTACGATTTTTTCTGACCGGGGCAAAAATTCATGATGGCGCCCCCCCCCCTTCTAAGGTTTGTAGGAAAAATCTAATTGCATATTCGTCATCGCTTTCAACCCGAGTTATTTTTTTCACTAGTTCGAGGTGGTATAGATTATGCAATTAGATTTTTCCTAATATGAGTACTTTGGGAAAAAAATCACTCTTATTTTTTTCCCATTGTTCCATCAAAACATATTTTTTCTCATTATTCCTTTAAAAGTTATTCTTTTCCCAAAATACTCCCAAAAATTGCATATTCGTAATCTACGACCTCGAATTAGTAAAAAAAATGACTCGGGTTGCAATCGTGCGAAAAATAAAAAAGTTTGTATTTACAAGAATGTCGTTTACAACCCGCCCTCGTCTATCGTTTTTACCCGCGCTTCATGAACGAAATTATTCCGAACAAAAATTTATTTTTTTAGCTACATATGTCGACCCGGATCATTTTACATATTCAAGGTCGTAGATCACGAATATGCAATTAGATTTTTGGAGGATCAGTATTTTGAGGAATAAATCACTTTTAGTGCAAAATTTCGGAAATATTGGTCAACTTTGAAGAGCTGTAGCAGCTAGAAAAAAGGCACTAGTCATATGCTGTTTTTTTTTTGTGATGAATTGGTTCTTTGCGAATATAAAAAACCACACTTCATTCATCTCTCACGAACAGTTCAGATTTTATGAATTTTTCCGCGAAGGTCCAAAATTTCCGATTTTCCATCGACCATAAGTTGAAAAATGGTTTTTTTTTGAATATCTGTTTGCATATTCGTGTTCTACGCCCTCGAATTAGTGTACAGAATGAATTCGGTTTTGATCGGAGACCAAAAATATTCTTCAAAAAATCGCCCACTCTGTATATATTTCATTTTGTGAAAACATTTTAAAACACTCCATTTCGTGAAACTTTTGTATAAAACAATTAATTTTTTGTACCTCTCTTAGTAACAAAGTTAAAGGGGGGCTCAAATTATGGTGAAAAACTCGGTACCTACATCTATGGAAAATTTGAAAAAATTTCAATCTCACTGATTTCCACCAAAATTGGTGTTTTTACTAAGGCATAGATTACGAATATGCAAATAGAATTATGCTGAAAGGATTAGTTTTTAAGTTATGGTCTATAGAAAATCGGAAATTTTGGCCCTTAGTTCCAGATGAGAAGGCGATGAGTCGACAGGCAAAGAAATTACTGCTGGACGCAGTGTGAACATATCAGATCTTTGAACCTTTTTCACCCAAGTGTGGCGGTCATTCGTAGATGACTGAATAATATGCAGTTAATTGATCCCTCATTGATTTTAAAGATTTTAGGCATAGTGATGGTTTATCATGTTTCCATTCTACACTTTCCATTTTAGCACTAGGAAATTAATTTTTTACGAGAAAATCAAAAGTAAAAAAATTTTAACCTCTGGTTGATTTTGGCGCCCCCTTGAGCTGGCGCCCGGGGCAAGCGCCCCGCTTGCCCCCCCCTAGATCCGGGCCTGGAGCACCTTCATCATTTGCGATTTTTTTCTTTCGATATTTCGAACAAAAAAACTGATATTTTGATCACTGAATATAGGATTCAAATAAACTCACCAAGTGTGAATCCTCTGTCCCTGAAATCTCTTATACACTCAGAAAGAATGTCGGACATAGATTCGCATCGTTTTGTGCTTATTCTACTGATGAAGAATAGGGGAAAGAAGAGCATTGTCCAATTCGTTATGAACCAAGTTGTAAAAAACGGTGCTTGATAAGAAATGCCCTGAAAATGACAATCAATTATGTTTTAACTGCCGCACTAAGCGGAAATAAAGTTATATTGCCGAGTTTTCAAAGGCAGAAACTTTTATGATTGCACCAATTGAGATGAATTTATAACGAGATCAATCTCACTATTTTCCGCTAGCTTAAAACGGTAGATTTATTTTGGTCATTATTCTGGCATGAAAAATGAATTGTATTACTAAAAAGTTTTCAATTTTTGGTAGAATTATTCCGAAAGGAAATCGCATTATTATTCGTTTTTCGGTACAAAGTACAAAATTTTTCGAATTTCACAGTTTTTTTTAATTTTGAACAGCAAATTACTCGAAAACGGCGCTTTATACGAGAAATTATGAAGAATACTTTTATTTTATAAAACATTCAAATATTAATTAGGTAGCGTCAAACTTAATTTCAAGAGTTGGTTCTTTGAATTTTTGCTTCTTTTATGTTACGTTATGTTCGTAATGAGAAAACTGGAAGACGTGGGTGATATCTTGAATTCTAAAAAGATTCATCAAATAAATGAAAGACTATATTCCGAAATTCATTTCATTCGATAAAACTGTTTGTGAGATAAAACTAAAAAATAACATTTTTTATGGGTTTTCAACATTCTGTATCTTTTAAACCGAGCAGATTCGGCAAAAAGGTAAAGGAAAAAAGTATTTTTTTTTGACTTCAAGAATCTACTGTTAAAATATTTGTCCCAGTCAAAGACTCCCCCAGTATATTCCACCGTTCAGCAGAGTTCTAAATAGTTTTAGATTTTTGAAGTGAATCACTGAAACTTACATATCTCTGTTGGATAGATGTCATATTGTATCCAGTTGTATCATGAGGAACCAATATGGGGTCATCATCTGCGTCCAGTATAGGTCTTCTCAAGTAGAGATATTTGATGCAATGGGTGGCCCCTACCCAAGAAGCGGTAACACAAACTGTTACCCATACTCCGAAATATATCTGAAAGAAACTGAATTCCTCAAAATAAAAATCTCTAGAGCTTTATCGAAGTGATAAAGTCATTTGAAGAATTTAGTGCTCTTAGATTTTCCAAATTATATTTTTCCATTGAGTATTAATTTATTATTTATTTATTTTTTATTTCTTTATTTTTTTATTTCTTCAAATTAATTAATTAATTAACTTAATACCCAAGCATTTTTCCTATATACAGGGGTATCTTTTTGTTCTATCATTGGATATCCGAAGTTTCCCATAAATCTCTTTTCCTCATAATTAATATTGCTATATATATTTCAGCAATGAAAAAAAAAAAGATTTCTTCGTGACCTTTGGATATGCAAGTGGTCGCTAAAAACCTGAACATTTTCTGAAACTCTTTCAGCATTTTTAAGATTCAAATCTCTTTCATATCAAGAAACTACAGCGAGTTATGTAACCCAGTGGCGACTGTGATTGAAATCACTATGAAAAAATTATGCGGTTCTACCTTGAACCTAATCACGCTATGCGGACCCTTCTCTCTGATTGTTTGAAAAAAGTTGAATCGTTTATTAAGTACGAAAATACAAGGCATTTTCGAATCTCCTTTAACTTCCATACAAACAATTTCTATTTTTGCAATAAATGAGAACCTTAGCGATAAATTAAGATAATCTATCTGAAGTTACTTACTTACACTTACATGCTATTGAGTTTTAGATTTAGTTCATTACGCAAATTCCGCTTTCCCAATGTGAATTATTCATTTTATTGTTCGAGATAAGTAAAATGTGTTATGAGAAAAGAACTCAGGGCATACTTAACTGTAGAAAGTAGAAATATCTAATGGTTTAAGCCTTAGGGGAAGTTCACCCTTTTATAATTGCAATTATATAGTTTGGGACCATTTTTGGAGTTGGATACAAAAAAAAATTATAAAGGTAAACTATTTACCTTTACTCACATGAAGATGATATTGTGATAGAGAAATTCCTGTAATGGTTAAACAGTTCATGATAGTGAAAATCATATACTTAATTCTGTTTTCAATTCAATTATGGAATATTATAAAATATTCTTTACTACTCTTTGTACCTAGTGGATATTTTTTCTCAAGAAGAAATTGTGACAGTGGCAAAAAACGTTTCATCACCTTTCTGGCTGACTTCGAGCAGATAGAACTCGAGCATGATTTAAGTTTGGCCGGTAAGCCGGTTGGAGGAGGTGGTTGAATGACAGTTTCTGGTACTTGTTCGGTCTGACTACTGGTTATGGAATCTGCATGGGCGAAGGGACCATTAGCGACCCCTTCATCAGTGATCAGGACACTTGGTGCTCTATTTCGTCCTCGTGGATTGAATATGGTGGGTAAGTCTCCGTCCTTGGTCATGGCCTATCAGCGAATCATGGTGAAGTTCAACCTAGAGATGATCAGGGCAGCAACCCGCATCATAGCTGGAAAATAAAAATGATTTTTCAAAGATAACACTTTTTTAGTAAAACAAGGTAGAGAGAGTGTTGTTAAATGGCAGCTCTGATTTTTTATGCTACAAATTGACGATTTTATGTTGCTGACGAAAGGGGGCATATTTTCCAACACACTTCAAGAATATCACTTACTCCTGAGATGCATACCTATGTCATTACAAAATACATAAAAAAGAAAAAAATTTAACAGTCCAAACATTTTATTTTCTTATAGAATATAGATAATAAAAAAAGGGTTGATAAAAAACCCTTCAATGACCAAATCATCCTCAGTAAAAAAAGAGTCAGGAAAGTCAGCTATCCTCCAACACTCTTAGATGATAGGTGCATGACGAAATGTTCAAAAATATGAAAAATTGCCTAATTTGAAATAAAAATTGACCTGTTAGAGCATTTGTCTTCAAGATTGTGTGAATGTTTTTTACCCACTCTTTATATGTATACATTGACGGTGTGTCACTGTGAGAAGCCTTCTGGGATGAGGAAATATTAATTCGGATAATAGCTTGAATAGCTCAGTTTTACTCTCGAAATTAAGGGGTTTTTATAAGGGAGGTTTCTCCGAATATAACCTATAGAGGAAATTTTTTAAATGCATTTTCATTATAGAAATTATGACCTCTCAAAATGATGCATACCCATCAATTCATCATAACATATTTCGTAAAAGGCAGAGTGAGAACAATGACTCTTTCAATGACAGAAGATGAAAAAAGGTCTGAATTTAAAATTAATCCCTTCAACTTCAATTGAATGGATTTCAGAAGTTATTATTCTGCTACATTGAATCAAACTCGATGGCGTAATACTTTTAAATACGCTCATTCTGGGTTTCTGCACCCCGAACTTTCCTTCTCGAATAGCCCCACAAAAATAGCCATTCAATTAATTATAGATGAATGTAGCAGATTAACTCCTGAAATACTAGAATACGTGTAACACAAAATTGATTGATGATTTTTGATAAAGTTTTCGATTTTACTATTAATCCAAGTGATAATAACAGTTATTTTTGGATGATGCTAGTGATAAAAAGGGGAGGTTTCCGAATTAAACATTCAAGAATCGGAGGTTAGAACGGATTCATTCGAGTGAATCCTTGAACTTTCCAAACAATGAGGATTCATCAATAATCTAGCCTTTATCGTCAGAATTCATTGATCACATGGCCCTCATGGGTATTATATTCGAATATTTAAATGTCTTTCGTTTTTTTGAATGATCTTACACAAAATTTGAAGCATTATTTGTCGCTTTTCAATATTTTTAATAATATAATGTATCATGAAAAATTGGAATACAATTCTCCTTGTAAGATCCAGGATTCCTTAGCTACAAAACACATTTAGACACATTAGACTATTTTAGGGGTCGTACACCATGATTCATAATGAAAATCGGAAGAAAAAATTTCTGAATTCGGATTCAGGCCATATTAATTAATGATTGTGAAGAAAAATACATCAATTTATGAAGACCCTATATTCAGGTTTCTACTCCTAGAAAATTTCATTCCCTAAGGCCACACATGAGGCTAAGTTCTTCATTTTACTGTTAAATAATTCACGAGGCTACTCGAAAGTTGTCAAGCAGCATTTAATTTCGAAATCAACACAAAAATGCCAACATTGCGTCGATACAATCGATACTAAAGGATGAATTTAAAGTAGGTACAGGCTTTTACCATATAATTAACTACGTGAAGAATTTAAAACATTTTGACTTGAACAGAAGGTTTTTCATGACGAAACGCGCCTTTTAATAAAACTCATTACGTGATTCAATATTTGATTTCAATACTCGAGAACGATTTATGATTCCAACTCTAGTTAATAGGATTCTTCTAACCACTAAATTTTCAACCTTAAAAATGGCCATTGTAGTCAAAACTTTCGAAGCATTTCTAACTTATCTCCAGTAGTTTCTGGAGAGAAAAAGGAGATAACAAATATATAACCTATACGCTCATTTTCAAGTGCTTTCTTGGAAGCTATTAGGGATACATTTTAAATTCAAGGTGTTCTGAACTGGAATTTGAGCAAAGAGTATCCATACTCTCAGAGGTCACCTTTTAAAAATTTGCAAATTTCAAAACTGTTCTCATTTCCAGTTTTATTTGTGTATTCTTTCGAATGCCGTTTCGCAATGTCTTTTACCTTTCATGTAGAAGATTCTTCAAATGGTTCTCAAGGATAAAGTCTGCCCTGTACATATTTCTGAGATCTTAATACACTCCCTCCCATCGAAATAATGAAATTCGAAACCACGATCGAGTTCGTGTCGATAACCAGGAAATTATACATCAAATATGATGGACGATAAAATCTTCAATTTAATATCCCCGCACCTTCGCTTGTTCGGTGTCCAAATACTCAATTACTTTAACGCTAACAGGTTGCTAAAGTATTACAGTGCAATCTTTCTCATAACTTGTGGAATTTATTTATTGGCAGATAAATAGTGACTTCAATGAAAATGACGGTATCTACAAAAAATTGCAGCAAAATTTTCATCCCAGTGACGCACCGTAATGTCCATAATTATGAAAAGCTACATCATTTTTTCGAGATTTGTCCTCGGCATTCTTCCCATTCCATTATTTTTTTCAAATAAATGAGAAATTTCTCGACTTCAAAACACGTATTTCAATTTAGGACCATAGGTGTGGCATATATTTGGAACTTGGTGGATATTCTAATTGATTCATAAAAAAAAATATAAAAGTCTGCTCTGAATCTAATACAAAGTCGTACTTAAACTAACTATCTATTGGCTTCAGGTATTTCCTGTTTAACGAATTAAGTCAATAGTTTTCAAGATAATTCTGAATTATTTCGGAATTGGGTCCCATAAAAAGCTATGCCTAATTCGCAAGGGAATTTGCGTGACTGATTCTACTCATTTGTGAATTGATCACCTCATGCTCCTGAGCATTATTGAGTTATTTAATCATGCTATGCCATTCCTTCCATTGGTCAGGTAAATACACTCTCGGGATGAAATTACTAGTCCTCCATATACCACGCAATGATTGCATTATTTCTACCTTTTGTTTCTGCGAAGTGATATCATACTTATATATCTTCAAAACCAACTTTCTTGTGTTTCATATCTATGCAGTAGGTATACACGCTGTCCCGAAATTTATGTAACAAAATTTGGTCACAGATTCTCGAGGAGACCTTATTTTTTATTTATGCTATTATTCATAAATATTTTTTGTTCAATATTCAGAAAAGAGTCTGAGAATTGTGATAACAATTCTGTATGTAAACAAATTCATTATTTGTTTTATTGTACTAAAAATCATGGATTAATTAAAATCACCATCATCGGAATAGAAAAAACTCAAGAAAAATTTTCTCTTCACTACTGTTTGTAGGTAACATTGATTTGTCGAATAGTAAAGATTTCTTTGATAATCTCTCAGAATGATCAAAGAAATCTCGACTTTTTTTTTCCATTCGCTTCCTTCTATATTCAAAACTGTATAAATTAATATGAAAGGGACTCATTTCCATATGGGTAATGATAAATTTTCTTGATTACAATTACCACTAACTTTCTGAATTGTATTTCTCATCTATTACATCCCATTTGAAAAAGCAGAATCTTCTTGACCTACTTCAAATTCACATTAATTTGTTCTTTAAAAATAATATTGAATTTGAACTATAAAGTCTAACGTGATTTCGTGAATGAAGAGTATCATTTAAAATTAAGGTTGTCATTTTAATCGTTATATTAGAGGCAATTTATTGAGGTCATAACTTTTTAGAGAGGTTTAAATAAATAATATTTCTATTGGATTAGTAGAGAATCTTCTCGGACGTATTGAAAAAAGTTTATTTGGTTATTTGGTTAGTTCTGCGAAATCTTGAACGAATCTACACAAGGTATTCATTAATTTTATTCCATTAGTAAAATGCGTTATCAGAAGAGGGAAAAGTTCTGGGTCCACTCCTTTCTTCTTCGAGTATGATTAATTAATTTCCAATATTTACTATGCTATCGATGTTGTGCCATTTCCGATCAGAATGAAGCTTCCTTTCATAGAAACGAAAAATCAGAGACATGTCATATGGCAGTAATAATAAAATGCAACTCACCACTGTTTTATTCACTTAATGTAGTGATGCAACCCTGTCATCTCAGAAATTCGCGGTTTTCCTACTCGTGCAGAGTAAGTGTAGCAGTCTTCCCGGATATAAGTTAAAGACTGTGGAGTTGGGCGCTGCTGGCATCGATTATGTAGAAGCGTCGCGGTGCTACCCAATACGCCGACGTCGTCATAAACACCCCCACAACATTGTATTTCGAAAAAGCGCTGCATATTTCAAACGAAGGTCCCTTATTTTCAAAATACAACAAACAATGCAACTCGCTATGAAGTGCTTGTAGTGGAAAACAGTTATTTTTTCAGTTTAATATCGTCAGTTTGAATTGCGATAATAAACAGAATCGATTTTTTTTTCAAGCTCTCCAAGAAACAGATAGCGCTTTATATGTCTGCATAGTATTGTAGTATCGCTTTTGTTTCTATCCTACTTATAACCAACCTTTATTATTTCTGAAATGAAACAACCCTACTCGATTTTTAAACGGCCAAAATTAATTGTGATTTTGTCAGATTATTGACACTTTAAGTCGTATAATTAATTGTTGTTTTCGCCTAAGAACTTCTACTCCTGATTTCTTCAAAACCTATCTTTCTAACAGAAACTCTGTTTCTAATCTCTTAAATTAAACAGACCTGAGACCAAAGACAACCCTGAGACTATCCGGATGTTGGATCAGTTTACCGAAGCAGCGGTCCCTCTGTACTTTCCGGCTCCCAAGGTATCTGACTTTGCAGTGCCTATCAAACTTATCTCCCCCCTTTTTAAGACGAATTTTCTCACTTACTCCGGACTTCGCAAATGAGTAACATGAAAATTGAATTCTTCGATTCTTATCGTCTAAACTTATTGCTGCGGTTCTCATGAACTTAATGTATTCCTTTGTCAAGTTCGATAAAATATCCTATTTCCTCCGGTCTACATATAATATAAGACCGAACGATAATTTATTATTAAACAAATCATTTATTGATTACGTATTCCGATTTATTTCAATGTCAATCGAAGATCTACATGTTTGCCGGGAAAACTCCGGAATGCATGGGTATGAAAGTACAGAATCTACGACTTTTGGTGTGAAAATTATTATCAACCCTATAAACCTTTTATAAATACCATAATTAAGTATTCAAATCCTTTAATATTTTTTTTATTTTGTATTTTTGCATAAAGTTTAAGATTACTGATCTCATCTTTGAATCGTCAAGATTGACGAGTTAGTAATTTCGGGTGAATAAGTAAACTGCAGCTCGAAATTGCTTAGATATCGACTGTGATACAATACTTCCAAGTTCTGAGTTTTCTATTATAGTTGTTTCATCGTTTATATCATTAATGATTTGCAAAAGCAGGAATAAGACCAAGTTACTATCCTCCGGGGATACCAAATTCATGTTTTAGCCATTCCGTTACAGAAGTACCGAAATATCGGTAATTACCATATGTTTGGCAACACTGCAATGATGTGACATTGACATATGACAATGTCATAAAAGTGTCATCGTCAATGTGATAGTTGTGACATTGGCATATGACAATAGTCATATATGTCAATATGTCGCCGTCATGTGTCATGTCTTTTCTATGTCTATAACCTGTGTTAACTGTCTAATGTCTACTGTCTACGTTTTGAAGTGTGATTAGTGATTAGTTTAGTAAGGCACTATTTGGAAAGGCTCTCGTAATATTTATTTAGTGATTTGTTGAGTTCTCACTCCAGGAATGTTCAAATACTAGTTAGAATTGCCTTGTTGATAGGATAATCTAACTCAGTTCTTACAAAATGGTATGATCTCCAGTACCCGAAAAACTTCTCTCTTACTTGATTTATTGAATTTTTAGATGCAATTCATGCTGTTGTTTAGTCGACAAGGCAAGTTACGTTTACAAAAATGGTACGTAGCACATCCAGACAAATTGAAGAAGAAAATAACACGAGAATTGATAACAACTATTCTTGCTCGAAAACCAAAAATGTGTAGTTTTCTTGAGTGGAAAGATTTGAAGATTGTGTATAAGAGGTTTGTTTAATTAAAGTGAAAATATATTCGATCTAATGATGTTCTTGAAGGTATGCAAGTTTATATTTCTGCTGTGCTATTGAACAAGATGACAATGAACTTCTTACTTTGGAGGTAATTCATCGTTATGTTGAGTTACTGGATAAATATTTCGGAAGTGTAAGTTTTATAGTGAGCAGACCTATGAGTCATATTTTTTAATGTGCTGATACTTTTCTTTAGGTTTGTGAGTTGGATATAATATTTAACTTCGAAAAAGCTTATTTCATACTTGATGAGTTACTTCTTGGAGGAGAGATTCAAGAAACGAGCAAGAAGATTGTACTGAAAGCTATTGCAGCACAGGATCTTTTACAAGAGGTTAGTCCTGGAAATGATGATATCTAATATAGTTGATTTAGCTAATATCTGGAGTTCAGTTCCAACAAATTCAAAACTTTTATTTGGGGAAACATGAAACACACAGCTTGTTGATCTAAATCTAAAATATTCAGTCTCTTGTTTGATGATTCATAGGAATCATTTTTCTAGTCTTAAAAGAGTAAATCATTCATTCTATATATAGATAGAGTAGTTAAACCAAAGATAAAAAAATATTAAGTTGAAATTTTCCTACCAAAGATTCACTAAAAATTTTTCTACATTTTGAAAGGAGTGTGAATGTTCCTTCTCCAATCCATGAAAATAATATAATCCAGATATTAACAAACTGTTGTCTTTTAGTCCTTTGTTCTTGCGATGTTCACATCGTCACTGAGTGCTTCAGATGTAAATTTGTGTTATTTCCCGTTTTCTTTAAATGCACCCCAAAGGATTTGAATGACAATTGATAGGTGTGACGTTGCCAAAAGTGATAAGTAATGCCGACTTGTTGATTTCCATACATGTATTCCATTTTATTCCTTTCATTTCTGTTCACCTTCAAAACCTATTGTCAATATTTCATTTGGTTGAATTAATAACCAGGGTAGACACATTTATTCAATTTATTTTTTCATGATATGCCAACATGAATGATGAAATTCATTTTGAGAAGCAGTACAACCGAAGTACAAGAAATTCGTGTTTCATTTAAATAGAGATTGTTGTATAACATTTTATTCTGCGGTGGTTTTTTAAATTTTCAGTATGAGAAATGAATATTTCAATATTCTAGGGTACTAATGCTTTTATGTATCACATATCTTATTGAAGTAGGGTGAGTTCAATGGGTTTTTGCAAAATTTTTAAAATTAATATTTTTATCTTAACTGGAGTGTGTTTCTGTTGTTTTTAATTCAATAATTTCTAATACTTCCATTAATTTAATCTATTGATGTGTGGAACTAACTGATTTGGTATAATAAAATCCTCAATGCCATTAAATCTTGCTGATGATATAATCAGTTACATTAACCTGTTTTCTTGATTAACCTCAGGTAGAGTTTTATCTGAATATTATTATTCTTGGTTGTTAATTTAACACTTGTGGAAGTGCCATTATTTTAGTGCATGAAAAACTTGTTAACATTTTAGTTTTAATTAAAAATTTAATTTTCATATTGCTCG
Organism: Coccinella septempunctata; assembly: GCF_907165205.1. Classification (NCBI taxonomy): domain Eukaryota; kingdom Metazoa; phylum Arthropoda; class Insecta; order Coleoptera; family Coccinellidae; genus Coccinella; species Coccinella septempunctata. The sequence goes on from NC_058194.1 coordinate 23,617,575, forward strand.
ATAAGTGCTTACTTGCTTGTATATATTGAATTATCACATGCACCTAAATGTTATTCACTTTGAATTAAATACAGGAAAAAGTTTAAAAAAAAACATTAAAGTTGTTGCCATTTGAAATCAGGAAAAAACTATTTGGGAGATTAAAAATACTCGAATAATTTTTGATCATTCCTTGTGGAGGAAAGCCTACAGAGTATTACCATAGTTCCTATTAATATTCTGCTGGAGAAAATTTATTCAAGCAAAATCTGAGTTGTCTCTGTATGTTGTCCAAATATTGATCAATGTTCATTGTTCCTATCAATATCAAAGATTTTGATGCCATTTATTATTGTATTTCAAGAGGTATTTATATTTTATCTTAGTCATTGTTTTAATCCATGAAATAAAAATGAAAGACAGTATCTATTTTTATTTGAAAAAGTTTAATTCAATACTGAAAAGTGAGTTAAGGTGAGCAAATCTTTCCTTAAAGAATTATTCCTTGGGTAAGTGCTTAACATGAATGTTGTATATGCATTTTCAACTAAAACAGATATTTAAAAGAATCATACTTCATTATTCAGCGATTCACGACATAAAATCGTCATAGCATGATTTCTTCCGCCATCAATTATTATCCTGCAATTAGTTTTTGAACCACAAAAATCATATAGCTTCAGTGATACTAGTTTTGGTGCTGTCTGATAATTGGGTTGTGTTATAACCTCAATGAAGTAGATTCATTATTTTTTCCAAGGATGAAGCAGTGGAAGGTGCTTTGAGGGACATTGGTCTTCTGTAGTCGACGTTTCCAGTTACCAATTTTATACAATTTTTATGAATAATATTTATGTGTCGTTTTTGTCTTGTTCATACGGCCTAACCACCAATATTTTTTTGAGCTTGACAAAACTAGAAAAATGCCTCTGTTTCATGAAAAATTTTGAGTTAGTTTTTTTCGAATTCCTTTTCATTTTGTATCAATAACTACTGAAGTAAATGAAATTTCACGTGTACCTGCATATTTTGTTTTCATTTTTTATCTGAATTATTATTCAAGTTTCAGAACTCTTCCAAATTTCAATCGATACTTACTGAAGTCTTCCTTGTATCCCTTTGTTACTAGTTTTCAATTGGTTATCTCAAAGAATTTATTAACCATCTAATGGACAGCCAAAATGAATATTTTCAATTTCTTTAATTCCATATTGATTGTATGTCAATATCTGAATCCTTATATTCAAAACTGTTATAGATTTTCATTAATCTTTATTGTTGTGCTGTAGAGTTGATTTGTTGTTTGTTTTAGAGATTTTATTCAGGTGGTGGCGTTTGATGCATGTTCCTCACTAACATTTTTGTCAAAATAGGAATATGATTCAGATGATAGCAGAATTGTTTGAAGATATATTTTCCTACAATAGGAAATTTGGTGTTCTTTGTTTACATTATTTCTTGAATGGAACTAACACCAACAGTTTGAATCATATATCCTCAAACAATTTAAGTCTTTTGTAAAAATATTGCAATAACAAATTTCTGTGATGTTTCTTCAATATACTAATGATTTTTAGAAATTGGTTTCATTCTACCTTAACTATTTTCATTTGTGAGTATGTTTTATGAAAAGTTTTTCAATGATAATGCCACTAAGTGGACATCAATTTTGAATGTGGATAAGGAAACAGAAAAGCCTTATTCTAAGTATGGTTATGATGTTCCATTTTAGATTGTTTCTAACCCACGTTCACTATTGATGTTTGCTGATGGAAGTTTAACATTAATTCGTCTCATTTTCAGGAGGAAACACCACAGGGCTTTTTCGACGATCATGGACTTGGATAAAATTGATTGAAAAAACATTAACTACTATAACATTTCTTCTCTTATGCAGCTATCTTACAGGGTTTAAATTGTTTTTATATTCCACAGTCTGATATAATCGATCTAGATGAAGCCCTAGCTGATTTTTCACTTAATACTTTTCTCACAACCTGTATCAATTCTTGTGATCAGTTGTCTGTTTTCTACGAAAGTGGTCCCGAGGTCCATATTTGCTGATATGAGAAAACCTTCGCAGGAAATTATGCATATATAGCTGGCAACAAAAACTTTTTATCGTCCAAATTAGACTAAAAAAAACTTGAAGTCTCTATTTTTCTACCTTTCATCCAAATTAAAGTTTTCTCTTCAGCAGTAGTTTAGCATTATATTCAATCCAGCACATTTCACTTTATAGACAGGCGTTTATCACTTGCTCAGTAGAAGGATTCATCAGAAACACATTTTAAGGTGTAAATAATCAAAATTCTTTATTTATCATGAAATAATAAGAACTTTTTGTGATGAGCCAAAGTCTAATGTGTTTCTATGAATTCAAAAACGAACAGTATTAGCAAATAATGTGTGCAATAATTTTAGGTATGTGCCTATGTATCTTTTACTACTTTTCATGTTCCCATTATGTATTTCTTGACAATCTAAGTACTAAAAGCTTTATTCTAATTATACTTGCTCTACTGTTCAATTTTCATTTTGAATTGTTCAATGAAGCTTCAGATCATGTTTTGAGTATCATTTCATTAACCTGCTTGATTAAAAAATGTTATATTGTTTAATGGTTCAATATAACTTGAACATTTATTCCTTCGAATTCTAAAAGCGCGTTATCATAATTCAACGGTAAACGTTTGTTTAATTCTCTCTTTTGAAATAAAAGTTGAAGACACACTCTTTCGACACATGGCAATTTAAAAAAACTCTCTTTTCGACAACACCAAATTTCTTCTTAACGGCGATTAGTGATAATTGACTTTTCCAACAGAACAGGATACCTTTACCCCTGTCATTATTGCGTTAATGAGGATAATAAGATCTATGCCCCCATTAAAACAAATGCCTCCCCAAACGCATACTGAGCCACCACCGAAAAGAGTTGTTTGCGCCATGTTCATTATAGCGTTGACCCTGTTTCCACCACATCAACATTCGCCATCGGACTCGAACAGACACGATCAACAGATTGAAGTGTATATCCCTGTAATCTGTGATAGGTTCTCCATTTATGCATGTTCCAGTTCTCATGTTCGAGAAATAACGATATCTTTACACGCTGTTCTCCCTACTGAACCGCGGGTACCTTTTCTTTTTGCCGTCAGAAATTTCAAGGGCTCTTTAACCTCTCTCAGTGTGTATGCAGCTCTCCCACAAATACGATACCTATTTTACGTTGTACCTACTAAAACTACAGTTTGCGAAACCAGGAGACGGTTAGCAACTTTTTGAGTTGAACCTTCGTTTATAACCAACACGCTAATTCTTCAAGTTGAGGGGCTTCATACGACCACAAAAAAAATCGTACATCTATATGAAATGAGTTTCTTATAATTTTTTTGATTGGGCCATTAAGTGTCACGAGGACCATATTTTGCGTGCGTCGCGTATGTGTAGTGCCATTCATTTTCATTCATTGCTGTATCCCGTTACCGGGAATAAATCTACAAAAAACATAAAAAAAGAACAGACTTATAATTTCTTCGGGCTAATTGCGACTGTGTGCCCTCCTGTGACTGAAGAGACCCAACCGTGACCTACAGATCCTTCCACACTCCGGGCATGGATAGTCACCAACCAGATCTGGCCGCAGCTGAATTCTTCTCGAGTCTCCATTATAACTGTGCACCATAGTGCCATATGGTATATGTAAAGAGCAATACTAAAAATTTGATTCCAATACAAAATTTAGGCTTCCTCTCGAATATCCACTTCAATTTTTGAGTGGTGTAGTTTGCAGTTGATCGCTTAGTCATGGCTATAATGGCAACAGTGATATTCATGCTAATGGTGTGAGGCATAGGCAAAGCCTTATGTCAGCGCCTCATCAGGCGCTCTTTCATCTTCGATGCGGTGGAATTTCAGCAAGGGCTAAGTTCGGCGGCTCTTTTGCTCTGCACCACAGACTACCCAGTGGGTAGTCTGTGCACTGCACTGGCAGCAGCTGTCTAGCCATGTTGCTGAGTGGAAGTTAGGGGACTCCGAAGACTTTGGAAACAATGTATCTTCGTGACGAATTCACAGCGTGTGGTATTCGCGAATCGTAGGGCAGATTACTTTTTGCAGGTTAAGCTGAATTTGCTGAAGGACAACAGGTGTCGCGCAGCACCAGAAAACAATCGATGGGCGGGCCGCGGAGAGCGGCGCTGATCCGTCGGGACGCATCGGTTCCGGTGGCAGCGATACAGCGTCGGAGGCGTATTAAGTATGCGCATTCGATCATCCAATAGTCAGTCGTTAGTGATGGTTAGCTGTGAACGGGAGACGTCGAGAAATGCGCCTTAGGCATGTAACTCTGTCTCTCAGAGATACCAGAAGGCCGCAGCATGTTCGCTTACGGTTTCGAAATAACATAGACCTGTAATATGCGAGCGGCCAGTGCGAGTTCACGGTGAAAATCTGGCGTGAACGACATGGCGTCGGTGGCCGGCTCCGCCGAGAAGCCGCCCGCCGCGCACGGTCACAGCTTCTTGAAGAAAACGTTCCACAAACTCACCAACTGCCATCATTGTAGCGAAATGCTCTGGGGCCCCATCCAACAAGGCTTCAGCTGCGAAGGTAGGCCACCAAACGCTCAATCCCCGTCACCCTCTATTCCGACCCTGATGTAGGTCATCCCCTTCTTCCAAACTGCTGCACCAAACATACCGCCAAACCTTCAAGCATCTCGCCGACAACAAATTGATTCTACGTATTTCTGAATCTCACTTAGTATAGCTTTATTGCAAATCAATATTCAGTGGAAAGATTTGCCACATTGAAGCGTATTTTCCATCCTGTATATATCGAAAAAATTCAACAATGTCAAAATTCATGATGGTTTGGGCATCTGCACATTTTCCTCCAACCTGTCGATTTGATCCATGACATCCTAGATCTACATGAGAGATTTCGAAGGAAACCCACAAGGACTCTTCTTTGTCATTGTCTTCAATTCTTTCTGAGGTTCCTGAAGATGCCGCCGACAAGTAGCAGTCATTTCACTTTTTACTCAAATTGATGTACTTAAACACCGGACAAATTTATCCAAGTCTTTAAATGTTCAATCTTAGTAGTTCTCTTCCAAGAATTGTTGCAGCTAGTTTCATACTCAGTTTACACAAAAAAGTAGCAGTTACATTTCAAGGGAGTAACCTGTATTTTAGGACAAAATTACAAATTTATTATCATTCAGCACTACCTTCAACCCAACCCTTTTTACTCACCGATAGGAAAGAGTGAAATTCCTAACACCAACACGTTTTCAAAATAATTTGTTAAATTAACCTTATTCACTTTCCTGGCCTGAATAACTTGCTCAGATTATAATTCTCCTTCAACCCCCTATCATTTTTTCGATACATAATTGCAGCTTTGTGTCTTGTATATATTTCCATGTCCTACATTCAACCAATTTCGAAATGCAACCTTTTCCGAGTTTCAGGATACCCTTCATCATCCCACTCCAGGGATTCCCTCATCCTTTGGCTTATTTAGTTAGCGAAAAAGTGGAACAAGATCGATTTTTGATTATTATAATCGATCCTATTTTATTGATGAAATTTTTATCGTTTTTAGGATACGCTGACTGAATATATCGCCGATGTTTGATAGAAGAATCATTAGAATTAGTCTTGTTCACCGAATACTTTTACATACTGAGATTGAAAAGATTGAAAGAATTTGGAAAAATCGCTTGAACACGGTAATTCTGTTCTCTGTAGGTGACATAATATATATTCCAAAATAAAAATCATCGACATGAAATTCCATCCCTTCACATCGATGCAGCCTTCGACTTTTTAGTCGATTTGCGATTTATGGTTTCATATTTTCCTTTGAATATAAAAAAAAGGGGATTATTAAAGTCTGTTCCTTCCAAAAAGTCCCTTTAAAATTTTGAGATATCCATAATTTTTGTCACATTCAAAGGTTTCTATGGGGAATATTCCGGAAATGAGAAATGAGAAATATCGAGAAAAATCCTAAACCGTTTTCAGACAAGGTCGGAGGTACGAAAATAGCATATGAGCTATTCCCGATACTCTCACCCTCTCCGTCATCCCCAACTTTCAAAGTTTAAATGGCAAAACCCCACTTATATAACATAATTGAAAGCTCTTAGGAAATGTACCCAATTTTGGTGAATGTGGATGGAGTATAGTTATGTAAAATTTGCCTCTATACGTTCGATAAAGAAAGCTGTGTTATATTTGTTATCACAAATCGAGTGTTTCGGAAAAAAATTGAGGTTACTCCAAAAAACCTTTTTTCTTCTTGTGCTGTATACACTAAAAGTTTAATAGAAAAAGCCTGTTCTTTTTCCAAATCATCCAAGAGCTGGAAGGAAGTGCACTAAGTGCAGCATTATAGTTTGAAAATATTTCGTTTGTCTTCATGCATCTTCTGTTTTGAACATCTTCCTTTATGTGAAGGACGCACCAGGGAAAAAATTGGATTTTTCGATAGGAGTGCAAGGTTTCAGTGGAACATGGTTTTAGCAAATTATTGTAATATTCATTGGTTTATGGAGTAGACTTCAAGGAATAAACAGCATGGTGAATGGCCTATACGGCTTCGATGGAAGGAGGCAGGAACTTCCTTTTTTTATGGCAAAGTTTATATACGCATTTTGCGGTATTTCGTCAATGCAGCGTCTTATTTCGGCCTTTAATACTTCGGAGCTCGCTGGCTTATCACCAAATCGGAAGATTTGAATGAGGAAAGATCTCGTGCAAGACTGCCAATGTTAAGCAGCGCTGTCAACCCAACATTTCTAGGTTCGTCTTCAAAAACCAATTTTATCTATAGATCGTAATGTACACCAATTAGCTCGCCAATTAGTGACACATTTTTCATGCATTGCTGCGAGTCGATCATTCACTATTATTATCTGTCATAATTTTCTAGAGCTGACTGGGGGGTGACCTCTGTGTCCTTTGATGTTCCAACGGCTGTAGATTGGCAGTATCTGTTAGCTTTGCAAGAAGGTGACACTTGTTGATTATTATTAATTGGCCTTTCTTAGTTGGCTTTGCCATCAAGCATCAGAAGAAACCATGAGTTGCTGGTGATAGATACCTGTCATTTTCTAGGAAAAGGAAGGTTTTGATCATTCACTTTACTGACAAATTTTGTTGTCTAAAAAAGTACCTTCTTCAATTCCAAGTTTTTTGTAAGAACAGCAGGTTCAGACGAACCTGTGTAAATCTCATATTTCGAAACACTGAATAGACACAGCGTGGAGCGTGAAAACCTTTATTGGACATCTGCCCAATGAACGTTGTTTCACTTTTGAAATTTTTTTTTTACTCCCCATTCAACAGTCCCTGTTATTTTTTCAATGAAAAAATCAATACCCAAGCGGCATTTGTTACTCTTGCTTTTGAACCTAATCTGATAGCGCTTTCGCCTGTGAGTGATATTAGTGTTCTGCCCTGCGAGTGAGTTATAGCAGCTTCGCGTGAGTAGCGAAACTAAATAGCGATTATGAGATTTAAGAAAGCTATCGTTCTTTTACATCCCTAGCACATATTTATCGACTTAATGCTATTTTCACCCCTTGCAATAATAACTTATAAGTACACAAGCTCTGTAAACATGTAATACCTCAAATTGGTTTCATACTTCATTCAAATTGAGCCATAACTTAAACGGCATGAGAATGATTTATGCTTAGAGCAGAGTGGAAAATCATCTCGATTTCTCTGTACTAAGTAAAGGACCTCATATTCAAATATGATGTTAATCAAGAAAACTCTACTGCTCTCCAACGATTTCATAGTATAGGTAGTGAATATACTTACCTATAAGCTCAGAGCGTTGAAAAGTTTCATAAGATTCATTCTCAAACCTTTATAATTAAGGATAGTCCATTCAGAAAATTCAAATTATACCGCCATTTAGGGTGTAAAACATGGATGAGTACCTACTACGCGATACAACAATACGTCCTGAAGTAATCAAAACGTATCAATGTGCGTCCTGTTTTGGAATAAAGATTAACTCAATAATCATTGGTTTTGAGGAATTATTGGACATACTTTCCTCAAAATCGAGTTAGTTAATGGAATAACTGTGAATGGAAAACGTTATCGTGTTATAATAAGTCAGTTTCTGTTGTTTGTTGTTGATTGCAGGATATTTTTCTTGACGTCAAGTGTTTATGGCAGGATAGTACCGCTTGTTATATATCGATTTGACGCCTTTTGAATTTTGGCTCTGGAGTTATTTGAAGTCACAAGCACGTGACCCCTGAATAATTGAAGGCCGCATCAACCGATCTTCACATGAATGCAAGCAACACCGTTATTAAAAAATTTGCCAAAAGAGTACGCACATGCTAGCTAAGCCGTGGAGGTCATTTACCAGATGTGTTGATCCATACAAGACATGATTAATTACCAAATGTCTACTTTATTACACAATGAATATAACAATACTTTGATACATAAAACCAAGTTTTACTAAATCCTTGAATCTTGCACTCTATTTGTCGAAACGCCTTTTACTTGGTACTCTTTCACTCTATTGATGAACATTTAATTAGTGAATGGGATTTTCAACATAAACTTTAGAAGCTTTAGAGCTTAAGCCTTTTTAGACTAGGCTGAGTAGTAGTTTAGTCGAGTAGCGAGTAATTTAGAGTGTGAACACCAATAAGATAGTCGACTAGGACAGTAGCGGGTGTTTTTGCTTCTAAACTTCTCACTACTCAACTAAATTACTAGCCACTAGCCTATTCTGAACTGAACAAGACTTTAGAGGCAGTCGACCCTACTAAGCACTTATTCCTTTGCTATTGGCATGCTTGAAGAGTCGTATAGTAGTCCAGGAAATGTTTATTCTTTAGTATACCATCTTCTTTGAATGGACGAATTAAAAGGGCCAATATTAGATTCGCTGGCAATCATAACCCGCAAGGATCACGGTGGAGGAGTTATGTAGTTGCCTCTCTATAGTTTTACTTTGGATTTTCGCCAGTTTTCAGTTTGCAAGGTTGGCAAGACTGTATATGTGTGTTTTCATAATGACTTGCGCTATGGCCCACTTCCCTCTTTCCTTCCAGGCTCTCATATATCGTTTGAATAGCTGAGCTACCTACTATTTTTCTGCGAAATATATGAAGAGAAGGAAGAAACAGGAATGGATGATGATAAGAGGAAGGTTTTGAAGTGGAAGCTTTTCGCTCAACTTGACGAAAAGTTACATAAACAAGAGTTCCCGGAACTATTCATTATTTCCACTTTCACTGTCATCCTGAGTGCAATGTGAATAATGGGAGATATGGATGAGTTTAATAAGCACGTTGCAAAATACGTTATCGCAAGAATATTTATAGCTCATTTTGAGGTTTCAATATAACCGTGGATTTGAGGCTCTGGCTATTGTATTATTCCTTCATCTGTCCATACACGATATGTGAGCTTATCGAGATCGAGGTGATTATTGACGTCATTTCTAATATAATTGATGTTTACATGGCTTAGCGGGTTGTTGCTGTAATATTCAGGGTCGAAATTATTTTTATCCTGAAAATCTATTACTTGTTATATACATTCAACGAAACGTATGGCCTGAAACGATATCGCCGGAACAATTGATTGAATGGCGGATGAATGCATTTTCTGATTGCTGAATGTAAGCTGTAAGCTGTACCGGGTGGAGCAACAATGTGATGGAAATATCCTGAAAAGATCAAAACCTTCAAGTCACTCAGAAAAGTGAATAATATTAAGGAGATTACTGAAATACTTGATAAGATTCTACCCTAGCTACATGAATATTTTGGCGAAATTGTTAAGAATCAGAAAATTTGTGGCAAAATTCTCACAAGCTAAAATTTCTAGTAGGTACCTATTCTTGTAAAGAACCACCTAAAATTATTATATGGCTTGCGAATCTATTTCAGTTTAGTCATCCCATATATGACACAATTATATCGATATCATGCCAAGCGTTTATAAAATAATATCGATTTTTTTGATTTTGAAGATTTTGAAAAATTTTCTATTCATTCCTTCATACATATGCACAGTGATACATATTTTAAACTAAAGGTAGCATCGCTTTTTGGAAATTTGTAGAGAAGACTTTATATCAGAAGAATTTGGTTAATTTGGCAATAGTAGATGCAGTTAAATAGAAATTTCTGGTGCTAAGGGGATACTTTTGTAGGAAAAGGAGTATCTTGTCCCTCGATAAACACTTTAAAGTTTCATAGAATGAGGTTTTTAGCTGCATAATTGCATCTTGCAAGAAGTTATGGTGGTTTCCAGGGGTTGCACTACCTGAAAAGAACAAATAACGTTGACATAATAATGGCCAGTCATAAACGTACCACAATTCAGTTCTACAAATTGAATTGAAAATAAAATTGAAGTATTGCGCATATTGAAATGCTATGACCGTTATAAATCCTGACTATCTTCAGTAAACAATCTGTATATATGGAAAGTGATGGGTGTTTTGCGTCTTGATAATGGTTCATGATGAATTTTTCTGCTCAGATTTTTTATCTTGCTGGTATTGGCTTCATTCTTCTTGCTTTATATGATAGCTGGTGGGAAGGCTTGTGAAGTGAATATTATTGTTGGATGTCATATAGTTTTGCAATTTTTCTCAATTAATAATCTACCAGAGCCTAGCATATCATTCTTATAAGTTGAGGTTGCTGTTTTGTTGCTAATTGCCATGTTGTCATGTTGACGACATAGTGACCAAAGCAAACACTAAACGTGCAAGGTATGGAAAGACTCCGAAAGATCTAATGGGTACTTTTTTCTTCTACAAACCTTCATTGTCAGCGATTTCATGCGTAATAGCAAAACGATGTCTTCAAGGAGACCATTATTCGCTGAAGCCTTGATTCTGATTCTCAGTGGTAGATCACCTTGGTATATTCTTCTGAGTTCTCTAACTTCTTCTATCCACACACGACACAGAAGTATCACCGTCATTGCAGTACAATTAACAGCAGCTGATTTTGCCACACAATAAAAACAAACCAACATCTCGATAACCAAGAATTTTTGTCCTTGTCGGAATCATTAACATTTTTATAATGTTGACCCATTTCGTTACGCTAGCAAGAGGTATAGGAGAAGGAGCAATCAATAAAAATATCAAGGTATACTAGTTGGCTCTCATGATGGGGTTCTCCACTGAAAACTGAGAGAGAAGCAATAGTCAAAGATAAAACGTTGACATTGATACTGAGCATGCTTTGAATATATGTATTATACTCATTTTGTTGCTGAAGGAGCCGTTTTTTTGTAGGTGACACATCTAATGTTATTATTATACTGTATTGTTTTATGAAAATAGAATTCTGTACAATTGCAATTGTATTATCCCTTGGTTTCTTAGTCTCGAACTGAAACATAGAAACAAACAAGGAAATTAGTTTTTCCATTGTAACCCTCAAACAAAGATTACTTATGTAATATAAACTAGCGCATATATATGTCAGTATGAAGGAACAGGTTCAGTTTGATCGAAATCGTTCCACATTGAGCCTATACATTGTTAGTGTTAGATAACATTGCATTGAGGCCAGGTAACAGTTGTGGAGAGGGCTGTATAGATAAACCAACCCCACGTCTTTCATGACTTGGCTTCGCTGGGGAGCCCTTTCATAAAACTCAATCACACAGGTGGCGGACTTTATGGGGGCGATTCGGATGCCACCTGTTATGTTTTCGATAATCGTGACACGGCAAGTCGATATTCTGAGCAAGCCGAATTCTTCTGGTTAATGATGTTGGTGAGCTCTCGAAATAGATGCGGTGAGAAGACGAGAACCAACCAGCGGCAACACACACCTCGAACAGTATAGCGGAAGGTATTGATTTCTAGCTATGCGCTCCAGTTACGTCATGAATGTGACGTCAGATGAATTAATACAGTTTTACATGCGCCAGAGTTTGTTAGCCTGTCTGGTATAATGCGGGATTCACTGGACAATTGGACAAATGCGAATTACTGTGTAGGGAAAGCACATTCATATTTCCTGGCGTTCTTTGCTGCTGTATTCTGCGATGTGACATCCGCGTCCATTATCCTGAAGATACGTCACATCGCTGTGTCAGAATCCACGTTGGGATCGAAATTTCCACCTACGATCCGAAAAATATGACCTCCTTTCCTTTGTCAACGCTGTGGAAGGAATACCTTCTACTTTCAATATCAATTTGCAGTGGGTTTCCGGGACAGAGTTGGGTTAGCTTGATGCCCTTGATGGTTCCTTCAAATATTCTCGTTGGCATTGCATAACTTTTTCGGAAGAAGAGCATATTTCCCAACATAATTTTCTTCAAGCTCAACACATTTATTCATGCATTTTTTAAATATGATTTTCCTGAGGTCCTCTGAATAGGCCTTAGTTTCAGTGATTACCTCTTCGTTAGACCTTTAGATACTGCCTAGTCGATTCTGCAAGTTAAGGAATAGGAAAAAGTCACAAGGAGCTATGTTTGGAGAATATACCGAATGAGATAGCAACTCATCGATGTTTGACACAGTTCTTACGTGTGCACCCTTGCATATTTTTGGTTTTTATCAAATCATTTTGGTCGTTTTGGTTTCCAACCAATAACAAATCTCTTCCAAAGTTCTGTATAATATGAACAGTTCGTAAAAGATACAGATATTGATGTTTTCCGAAGATCCATGTTATCCAATTTTTTTGTTCAATTAACTTACAATGATCACAGAAATGTTTTCTGGTTCATCTCGAAGCGAGCTTCTTGGTCTGTATTTCGTTTTAAATAATAACCTAGATGATACTGACAAATGTTGGTCATCAGACTATTTTGGGTTAAGAAGATCGTTAAACTTGATTCAATCATTTGTAGTCTAACCCTAAGGATATAAGGAGAAATGTAGTAGATTATTGCGTTGTCCATATAGGTTTAGGGCGAAAAATATCGAATAGCATAACTAGCTGAGAAAGAAGAGCAAGCCATCAATGAACTCATTAACTTCTTCTCATTCACGATCTCAAGTTCAATGGAGTTTACCTACCTTAGCCAATAAAACTATTAATACCACGCTCTATTCTACAGATTTTTACGACATTTCATTGATAAATTCTTTCTTTAACTCGTAGAATGAACTCTAAAATAGAATTGTAGTATTTGAGGTTTCAATTCATATTTTGAACTTTTCATAACAACATAAGACAGGGTTCTATATCCTCTGTATTATTTATTGCAACAGCAACGAGAGAACTGTGAGAACCATTAAGAATCATACCATTAAAAACTTATAGTATCTGCAAAATCAGTTCTGGATATTTCATATTTCTAATATTTCTCTTATGGTCGTATGCACTGTTTGATTGAACGCTCTAAAACGACGTTTAAGCATAGAATCTCTATGGAAAAAAAGGATGTTTAAGGAATCAATCTCGTTTAATGAAACGGTACATATGGCCATTATTTACATTACTGATATATGATTTTTTTCATCCAGGAAGTTTTCAAAAAAATATTTTGAATCTGTTTTACCATTCGGTAGATATCATGAGTTACCTAAGGTTCTCATTTTTATTTCACCTAGTATAGAAGCCAAATTTAAACAAACAAACACTGTTTCGAGAATTGGGAAAACATTGCCATAACTGTACTGATTCCAGAGGGAATGAAACGAAATGAAAATTGAACGTGTTTTTTTTCCAATTGTGGGCAGTAAATATTTATAGTTTCGGTATGTATTTACCTCTAGAGAAATTCAAATAGATACTGGAAACTCATTGTCTGAGTTTATGAAAGACTTTTAGTGTTTTGCATATTCGAGAATAATTATTGATATACATTTAAATATTTGACGCGTGGGTATCATTTAATACACAACTTTTGAGGAAATTGAAGCTTGGAAACTTCACAACGGATTTTCCCATTAGGTATATGTATTATCGTAAAAAGAAAATGTGTGTTTATCGTTTCGATACCACATTTGATTAAAGCCAACACTTTTTGTTGTTATCAAGTTCCTTGTTGCAAATGCTATCATTTTTGTGTTGTGAAATTGCGACGTAAAACTGAAGGGAACTAGCAGATTCTTAATTGGAATATTTCCACAGGATAGATTGAAACCTGAAGTTATTTTTGGTTTTCCTGTTTAAATATCGAGATAACTTGAATAATGGAGTGAATTTGGTCATCCTCGATCGATACAAAAGTAATATACGATTGGAAGATGTATTACATAATCGATAATTTTAGTACAAAAATTTGTATTAAATTGAACTACTTCCTTACTTAACGATTTTTATTAGCGAAATTAGTTGTGATAAAATGAAATTCTAAAAACCTTGGGGCTTGTTAGTAGTTTTATTCTGCAATATCTGCTCTTTAAAAGTGCTGCAATTATAAAAAATCAGGCAACACCTTTTCTCCCAATTTTTCAAAATTGAGAATACTCCAACAAAATCATATTTATTGAGAACCTGTTGGTGAACTCGAGAAACTAGTTCTAATTTTCCTGAATTATTTTAAATCAAGGCTCAGGTTTGAAAGCTATACAAATAGTAAAGAAAATATAATATTTTGTCTGAGGAAGCATAATAATCCAATTTTCATTCGTTTTCATACCTCTACATATCATTCCCGATATTCTCACAACTTCGTAATATTTATACTTTTTCTGTCACATAGTACAATAATTAATTTTTATTTCAGTTTGTCACTTCGTGGTGCACGATCGCTGTCTCAAATCCGTTGTTTCTCCCTGTTCGAGTATTGCAGCAAGTCTAATCAAGGTAAGAAGTCAACATACATTACTTTCACTAAATATATAGGCAAAAAAATAAAAAATACAATTATATAAATTTTTCCATACTCAGTATATGTATTTTCCAATTGAGAGAAAAATTACACATATTCTACAATATTCGCTCATAGCTTTTGTTGAAGCTTCTTTTCTCACAGATTTTTCTCTATTTCAGAATCCAGTAGCTCATTGTTGGTCGGAGCAGTTGAACACGAAGCGGAAGTTTTGTAACGTCTGTAGAAAAAAATTAGATGACAGCTTATCCATCCACTGTGAGAGTGAGTACCAGTTGAATCATATTTTTTACTTTTTTTACAGCAGATTGAAAGTTCACTTGAAATGAAAAAACAATTACTTTATTATTAATTTTTGATTACGTTCTTAGCTCATAATTACAGGACTTTTCAGATCAATAAATATTCAATATTTGGGCGTAATACTTCATGAAAGGGATGAGAATTTTTGAAGAATATAACTTTTAACTTTGGTCCTAAGTTGCTTATGTAGGATGTAGGACAGATGAAGTACAATTAATATTTGATGTTGTCTTCAAGTAATGAAGCGAATTGCTATTATTTGTATGTTGTCTTACTATCTATTTTTTCGAGAAAAATTTACATTATTACATTAGTTAAACATTCAAACAACAATTCATCTATCTTTTCATATTGAACAAACCAAAATTCAGATATTAACCTCTTAGAGGTCACATCATTTCATCGTCAGATTTATGGTCACTCACTTGTACAACTATAATGTAGATAACTGAATTACACAACCCAGGAATCTCCCAAAGCAAATAAGTACATCAATTAAAAGCTTTCAGTGCTAAGCTAGTATTAAGAAATCAGGAAAAGAATATGATTAGGTACTTTAAGTAATTTTAATAGTGATAATGAACAAAGAAACTGATGTATCACTAATGTTTCAGTTAGCACAGATTATTGAAGAATATGCGTGAAAACTATGAAAGAAACCATATAATTAAAATGATTGATGATAAATGGACTTCATTTTTTCTAAAAATTACACCAATTTTTGGATAAATAACAGTAATATAGGAGTTGCTATGACGCAACATAAAAAATAGAAAAAAAGGAAGCCATAGACTGAGATTTGCCTATACGCTTGTCCGCTTAAGTAATGGAAAAAAAAAACTGTAGTTGATTTTAATCATAAATATCCATAAATTCTCTTCCAGTTTGTGAATATTTCGTACATACGGACTGCCAAGATTTCGCTGTGCCCGACTGCAAAGAGAACGCTACCTACCTCCCAGGAAAACAGCTCAATTTTGTACAACACCAGCATCACTGGCGCGAGGGTAATCTACCATCAAACTCCAAATGTGCTCTGTGCAAGAAAACATGTTTTTACGCCGATTTTCTTTCTGGATTTCGATGCGAATGGTGCGGTGTGACGGTAAGTGAATATATAATTTCAGTTTATGTCAACCAAATCATGCATCATCAATAGGCAGAATAATAATATTGAAAGTGAAAATCCATAGAAGATTATGTTGAAATTGTCAGCTGTAGAACGTTATATCGTAGGTTTGGACATCTGGTAACAACATACCTGCCTGAATAAGCGTAATTTGCGAAAATTTTCGATTTTCGTATTCAGTTCGAAGAAATCTGCAGCTTGCTGTACAGTTTATGCACAGTTACTGCTGCATTCAAAGTGCAGCTTGCTGTACAGTTTTTGCACAGTGACCAGTGACTACTGCATTTGAAGTACAGCTTGCTGTACAGTGATTGCAATACCATCGCTGTATTTGAAGTGCAGATACGCTCTACTGTGGCTATATGTCAAATGCAGTTTTTACTGTACAGTTCAGCGGGACATATTATGTACGGTACAGTTTCTGCATAACTATCGCTGCAGTCAAGTGCAGCAAACGCTGTACAGTTTTTGTACAGTGGCTGGGTTTCAGTGTTTACTGAGTGATTATTGCATCAGCAGGTACTGTGGTTGCTGCAACAGTTCAGGAAGGTTCTTGTTCCAAAACAGTTTATGTGGTTAGCCATAGATTCAGTCATATCATCAGTATGATGGAGTTGGTTGATTTGATACAAACAGGGCAGCCTTTTGCCTAGTAGGTGTGTAGGGGGGTTTAAAGCGAAAAATGACTAGATGAAAAAAAACACCTTAAATTTGGTTCTTGAGGTGCTTTTTCACTGGAACAAAGATATCGACATTTGGAACCTCAATAATAAGTCCAGAAACCCTAAGCGTCAGCCCTGGTGAAAAAAGACAAAGCAGGATACAAATTGGTCTTTTTGAGGAATAAATACTCATAGATGTTCAATGAATTGAGGAAGAATTTCTCCCCTACTTGTTTGTTTCCAGTGTCACGCCGCTTGTCACGTAAATATGCCACAAGAGTGTACATTTGGAGTTCTGGAACCTATATACCTACCTCCGCATGCTGTGAGCATACCACGAACAGAGGTTCCTATGGAGGCGATTATAGGGGTTCAAGTTAGACGGAAAGACACCTTGTCTCGTGAGTATTCCTGCCGTAAGTGTTGCTTCCATTATTAACTGAGTGTGTTAACATTCTTGTCCGAAGCAATAATGAGCTCAGTTTTTCATGAAGGGCGCTTTGAATATCAATGAATCAGATGTGCATTGCCATAAAAAAATGTGTGTTTACGATCAAATCAGTTGGAAATGGACCTTAGAGTCAAGTGAAATTTCTTTCGGAAACGTTGGTAAAGTTTTTTCTGATTTCGTGCGTTTTTACCTATACTTTCTCGCACTTATTTCAGATTCGCAAGTTTTACTTTCTCAAACTACAACGGAAAAGGTAATGTTTCCCTTGTTACTGAAGGAAAATGATATTTTCTCACTTTGGTGTAGTAAAGAAAAAAATGTTCAAGACAAAAAATTGTTCCCAACTTGCGTAAAGTATCTTTTATCTGAAATAAACGGGGCAATCTTTCGATTGATTCTCAAAAAGGGTTAGTTGGAAATTCCTGTGCGATTTTTTTATTCTATTAATGTAAGGAGTGTGAACAAAACCCATGCGAAAACCTTGCGAATGTTATAAGGGGAAAAGTTCGCGTTTTCGATGCTAAAAAAAATTGTGAAAAAAAAAATTATCCGCAGTTTTAATTTTCAGCGCGCAGCATTTCGGAGGAGTTCAGCAGTGGAGATGCCGGTCGATATCGGGAACAGGAGGAATACGCACAATCTCACTCACAAGGCAAGGAGAGACAAGACAAGCAGAACAAGGACAGGGAGGACAGGGACGAAGGTGCGTGAATTTCCCTGCAGATCCGGCAAAGAAATGAGACTTTTTTTGAAGAACTAACCGATGAAGAAATCACGATGACCAATATTTATTCACTTTTACGATTATCCGTCTGAAAAACATTCACGTTTAATTTCTGCTACGATTTATAGAAGAAAAATACAGTGTTGCGATATAAATTTAAATGGGACACCCTGTTTATTCTTCCAGAGTTCAAAAGAATATGTTATTTCAAAATTTGGAGGTATATTCAGGGTGCCCCCAACTTAAAAGTTCAAAATAGTTTTGGTAGTAAAGTAACAAAAAATATGGCATCAAATGCGCTATGTGTCATTATCTGGATGATCTGCCACTTTTAAAAATATCCTCTTTTTCAATTGAAAGATATTTACTTGCTTCTATAGTTTACTCCAACCCTGTATATATATCCTAATTTACTGGATTCTTGAAGTCATCTTTGGCAAAATTTGTCCACAGAGATTGTCAAGGTGTATGATGGCAACAATTCCTTCAAGAAGCGTATATTTCGGACCATAGCGGTAGCTAAACAAGCTCCCTTACAACAGGTACTCATACAGTCCCTGAGAGCATTTCACATCACCAAAGATCCGGACTTTTTCCATCTGACTGATATCTATTCGCAAGATGAGACCGTTCTTCAAGATCCAACGCCAGTCTTAAACCTAACCAGGAAGGAGGGAAAGAGGCCAGCTGTCTTTCTTAGATTCAGGTGAGAATTTTCTGCGCAATGAGATAAATTTATATATCTGTCTGATTTTTTTGAATGTGGCTGATATTCTGCACATATCATAGTATGAAACTAGGTCGTATGAGGCCTGCTTGTAGGTTGATTAGATTCATTAAAAACTTCCTTTGCCTCCTGGCGAAGGACCAACCATTATGGGGATTAATCCAGATCCAGATACAGCAAATGGATTCAATATCTTTCCAATATTCTATATCACACGTACGTTTCTATAAAATAGAAATAGTAACAGATACAAAAAATAAGTATTGTTAAAAAAACTAACTCAAGTGTAAATAGATCTCAGGATCTTTTTGGCATTGTTATACACACATATCTAATAGAAAGCTTTTTTTTTTTCAGAGATCGCGATAACGATTCTGGAGAAGTGCGTGTGTATCCTGGAAAATTACAGGTATCCAAGGCATACTGCACCGTGCCTGTGGATTCGAATTCTACGGTCAGAGACATGATCAGGGACGCTCTGAAGAAGTTTGGATTGGAAGATTATAACGCAGACGATTACAGATGTAGTGAAAAACTTCTTGATAGAGGAGGTGAGGTTTTTGTTCTGCCCCTTTTTATGTCTGTTCTTTTTAAACCACATAATTTCCGATGTTACATACAGAAATTAAGAAAAAGATCATTGATTTTTTTTTAGTTACTGAAAGGGTCCTTTCCTCGAATGAACGTCCTTGGGAAATAATGAAACAACTTGGAAAAGACAGTATCCGGCAGATGGAACTTATGAGATTCTATTTACAACTTAAACAAGACCCTCATGGACCAAACGTAGCACTTTTCGTTGGCAATCTACCTCCTAGTTTGTCTGAAAGAAATTACGAAAACATTCTGACCGGCTATCTGAGTAAAGGTGGGTGAAATGACGATCTTCAAGGAAATAAGACGAGCTAAACAGCTAGTTTCCTAATCAATGTTCATATCTCTTCAATTTTAAAACTTCCTTCAGTTCCTAGGAACTGAAAGAACATTGAAATTGAAGGGACACACATCAGTTGTGTGAGTATCGACTTATTTCTTTAAAATGGGTTGCGATTTCTTGAAATAAGTATATCGAAGCATCACTTCTTTTTCAGATGATAAATTCACGGATATTGGTCCCATCTACTACGAATATGGATCCATGGTAATAACGTACGATGATTCTGACAAGGCTGTACGAGCACTCTACACACTAAGAGAATCTAAGTTTGAAGATAAACATTTACTTGGTGAGTATGGAATTTCGAAACTTCAGTATTCGACGAAAACTTTTTGAATTGGAGTTTCGCCAAACTGGATAGTTCTTGTATAGTATAAGTATAATATTTAGAATTGTACAAAACATAGAAACGTCGCTTGAACTTTTTCATATCAGAAAGTTTCTTTATATACGCGTTACAGGTTAACAGATTGTTCCTTTTTTTTAGATTACTATAAAGAAGTAATTAATATATTGATATTTGGTGGGTTAAATTATGCCCATATCAATTTTTACGGACGAGAAATTACTTCCTCCATTTTTGCCGCATCCTCAGTAAACATGCACCCTGTATAACTAATGGCATTCGTGAAATGTCACAGATTTCATAATATTCTTGCGTCTGTATATAATGTCCTCTTCCCCATAAAAAATTATGAAATTAATCGAAATGAAATGAGGACCAAGTTTCATATCAGTTGCATAATATCAGTTACCTACTTCCATTAGGTTACACAACCAATTTGTGAAACTTTTCTGAATTTCAGATAAGTAATGAAAGATATATCGATCCAAATTGTTACATTTACGTGATTTGGGAAGTCATCATCTTTTTTTTATCAATCAGATGAATGAATTATTCCAGTTTCGATATTTTTTGAATTTTAGGTACCTACTTATTTCTTCCAGAATATTTCACAGAAAGAGTTGCTATTTCGAAAAGTTTCTGTTTATAAGAATTAACTTCGATACCTTAACACCTAGAGATATAAATATAAACGTTGGACTTCTTTTTATTCTTCTTAGGCCATACTTACATTTTAAGCAGGCTACGTCCGTTCCGAGCCGTTTTCCATCGAAGTGGGAGTTGTGTTGCTCTGAAGGTGGTCAAATAGGAACAAAACCATGTTCAGCATCTAATCTTCTATATGTAATGATCGTTCGGTGGGCATCTTGAAAGATGGCGTGTGGCTAGCTCGATACGGATCTAGCCGTAGATTATCTAGAAGATTCTCTTATTTTTATACTATTTTGCTTTAGCCGTCGCGAATCTAAAATGAGGAAAATGTCTTCGGAACTCTCACTATTTCAAAGCAGAATTGATCTAAATTTGTCAGAACCTAAACGTCCACTGATGATTTTTTTTTATTTACAGTGATGTTGTTACCCAACATCGAACATTCAATGATACCACCAGGTGTGCAACCCCTATTGGTGTTCGTTAACGTCAAGTCTGGCGGGTGTCAAGGCTTAGAGTTGATCACGAGTTTTAGAAAACTTCTGAATCCGTATCAAGTGTTCGACTTGGACAATGGAGGGCCTTTGCCAGGGTTATACGTATTTCGGAACATTCAGAACTATAAAATACTAGTGTGCGGTGGCGATGGCACCATAGGATGGGTGCTTCAGTGCTTGGATAACGTAGGACAAGACTCGGAGTGTTCGTCTCCAGCTTGCGCGATAGTACCATTGGGAACAGGTAAGAACCTGTCAGTGTCAGACGATCACTCTTGGGAAGTCTCAATAAAGAAGTAATTCTCGTATTTTTTATTGAGAGAGAAATTTACGCTGTGTAAGTGATCAGTATTATTGAAATTTTCAGGTAAAAATTCATTTTCTGATACTGACTCTACTACCATCGATAGATTCAACAACTGTTTTTGATACATTAACTCGCTTTACTAATTTGCTACATATTTATCATATAATTTAGATGCCTTTTGTTTCGTCAAGAAATTGAATACAATTTGATGGGAAATTTTTGGTTTCAAATAAAATCAATATTTCTATAATAAAAAATAATGTTATTAACAAGTAAGTAGGTTTAAACTTG
The DNA here is from genome assembly GCF_907165205.1 of Coccinella septempunctata. NCBI lineage: Eukaryota > Metazoa > Arthropoda > Insecta > Coleoptera > Coccinellidae > Coccinella > Coccinella septempunctata. The sequence goes on from NC_058194.1 coordinate 23,639,401, forward strand.
TCAACAGCTATAAATAATCTCGTACAATTAATATTGGAATAAAGTCCTCGAATATGAAGTAACGCGTTTTCCAACATAGGAAAAAATGATCGAACTATTAATTAATGTCTTTTTACTTCGTTGGAATGTATGGGTATTGAAATATTCATTTTCTGAAACTGACAAAATATAACGAAATTAAATGTAACATCGGAATTAAAGTTATTCATTGAAACTTATATTTCAATACTACATATCATTTTTGCGCGCTTGTTTCTACAAGAACAAGAGCGTTATAATTTGGCCCAAATCTCTGCAATTTTCGAATTTTGAGCCGCAAATGTTCTCAAACGTTAAGGTTGAACTCATTGATTAATAATTCATGGTTCGTCCGTGAACTTCTGAAAGATAATATTCAGGGCTTGGAAAATTTCAGGGTAGATTTATAGTCCGAATGCGTCAGCTAAATCCATTCGATTGTTTCAGAGTTAGAAGCGTGTATAGAGTTTGTTTTTCTGGATCCAATCATAGACTGTACTGCTCAAAAATTGAACTGGACAATTTAACTGTATGTAAAAAAGTTAAGTTAGGTTAGGCCAAGCAGCGTTGGGCTAGTTCGGTAGTAGATGGGTGACCGCTCTGGTTGTGTATTTGAACAAGCGCGCAGAAGCTTCAGCTCTTTTTCCTATCTTGAAATTGCATAAAATATAGGTAACGATCTGGCTCGTGTTCTGCGCTGGGGTTCCGGCTATAATGGCGGAGAAGACCCACTCAATCTTTTACGAGATGTGATAGATGCCGAAGAGATTCGACTGGATCGGTGGACGGTTGTCTTTCATCCTGAGGACAAATCCGATGATGGAATGAAGCAAGTGAATTCCACTGGTAAGAAGAGGCAAAAACTCTCCAAATTGCGACTCGTGACCAATGAGCAAATCAAAAAAGCAGGTCAATCATTATATGTCTAGATGTTGTTTTGCTGTAACTCAAACTAACAGATACTACTTAAATGGCTTTTTATTGTAACAAGTCATTGGCCATTAATGAAGGCTAAGGAATTTCCTAAAATTATGATGAAAGCGGTGGTCAAATGATTCACTGAATGCATTTTTAGAATTCTTCAAATTACAAATATAAAGAAACAAAGGTTATCGCCAAGCAGATGATCTGAATCTATCTTTTTTTTTTCTTTTCCATCCTATACTGTGTACCATCTTTGAAACCCTTCGCCTTTTTTGATGCCGCAGGTTGTCCACCTACTTTTTTGGAAGCAAAATTTTGAAATCAATTCGAAAACTTTGTCCGTCGAACCTGAACTCAATATCCAAGATCAGTCATGAGTAATTGTCAGGGACATACAGATAAAACACATTGCACAACAATAACGGAAAAGTGATATCTTACATACATTGTGAAAAACCACAGTTCCTCAAGTTTGTTTCAGTAGCAAGAAGCCAGGCCTGGAAATATTATTTCTTATGCAACTTTTCATTTGTTTCTGCTACGCAACAACTAGGCTGTCGAAGCTCAATACCACTTCAAACTAACACTTTGAATGATGATTTTTTTATCAACCACTATCTGTAAACTCATTATTGGCCCTGATTGAAAAAAAAATAGAAGGTGCTTCTGAGGCTTCGAAAGATTACATGAAAATTTTAATTCAAGAATGAAATGAAAATTAGGAATGATTCTTTATATTTTTTTCAGAATATTCTAGAATGTAGGAAGCATTTGTTGTTTTTTTTGTGAATATGTAGGTACCTATATATACATAATTCATTTTTTTTTAAGAAATTGATTTTAGAGAGCATATGACAATAAGGCAATAAAACAATTTCAAAAAACTTTCATTCAAAATTCCCAATTCAAATTTACGTCCATCACAATTTTAATGGGTTTCCGTTCAACAGCAGACTGACTAACATCCATGGTCCATATTTAGGTGCCCACTATAATTCCTGGTATTACTTTTAGTCGTACCCTTGGGACATTATTATGATAATTCATCATATACTCTTTGAACAACTTCATGACATATCTTGGATGCTTTCAGTCTTTCTTAGCAGTATAAAATTGAATGATTTTATATATATTTGGAAGACTTTTTGAGGTGGACAACACTGAATGCCCATGATGAAAAAATTAAATAAATCATTAAATTCAAATAATTTCCATGATTTAATTATATTTGCGGTTGGCTTCTGAACTAACCTCAAGAGCCCATTCCGAAATAGTCAAGATTGGTATGTTTTCATTGTAATGTTGTAATTTTAATTTTCCCCTTCAATTGAGACTGCTTGCATTGAAAATTTTTTGATATGTATTGGTAAACTAAACTTCAGTTTACAGATTCTCAGTTGTCTCAACACGTTAAGAGTTTGTATATTTTATTCCACCATTCTCACCTCATTTGGGCATACTTAGTCATTACCCTTTTGTTGTTCACCAACATTTCTCAAACCTAGTGTTAAATGTTTTCACCTCCTATCAGTAGATTTCTTCATCTTCCAAATATATCTTTTATTTTATAAGAAATCATCTTTTGACAGTATAATATATGTATTCCGTGAACGCTTGTACTGTTGTTGACCTCAGATGTTGCATGGCTTGAGTACTCCCTTCTGTTCCAGGTTTACGGCAAAACAACATTTTTTATAATTTTTGCTTTCTGAAAAAGTAGGTATGAACAACAGAATTACAATTATTGCGAAATGGCCCTAATTATAAACTCAGAACTAAACTCACAGTGAGACTAATCTGAAATGTATTCAACTCATCTTTTTCCTTTTCACCATCATATGTTGATAATAATTCTCTGACAGTATAGGAAATTTGTGGGATTTTTCAATACATTTCAGGAGTTGAAGAATATTAGGGAATATAATATCACATTAACTGGAAACCGAAAAATTAATTATTGAGATGATTTGTTTTAATCAGGATGGGTTGAAGCTCAAGATGTTGGAAAATGACATATGGATTAAAAATTTTTAGCTAGAATACTATATACCAACTATATTTTTGGATTGACTAGTCAATGTTCTAACACAGTTGAAACGATTCATTCAAGATTCTCTTGAAGCTGCAGGTTTGAACCAATCCTTAGAATTTGTGAGCATACATGCATATTTTTGAACATTAATTATTTCACTAGTCTAACAAATTTTTCGAAATCAATAGAGAAGTATGCATTGTTGCTAGCAAGATTTCCTGAATGATATTCTTCAACAGAATCTCAAAAAAAAATACATTAGTAAGATTTCAATCAGAGTTTAGTGCTAACGATAAAAAAAAAAACCACAGTTATACCGAGTACCACCAGTGAGGACAACTCACAGATCTTCGTCATGAACAACTATTTTGGAATCGGTATTGATGCCGACCTATGTCTCGATTTCCACAACGCAAGAGAAGAAAATCCAAACAAATTCAACAGCAGGCTGCATAATAAGAGTGTTTATGTGAGGATGGGACTGAGAAAAATGGTGGGGCCGAAAATGTGCAAGGATTTGCAGAAGGAAATGCGGCTGGAAGTTGATGGAAAACTGATTGAACTACCTCAGATAGAAGGCATCATTATATTGAATATTTTGAGGTTAGTTGTAGCAGATCTTATACATTCTAGGTATAAGCAATGAGTATTAAAGTTTATACTCAATGGTATAAGTAACCCCTAGGACATATCATGATTCAATAATATAATGTGATTGCTTTGTATTGTTTCCGCATTAACTTGCCAATAAATCTTCTCAATTCAGTTGTAGAGTTAAAACGAAAGTTTACTTCTGCATTTATTTCTTTGAACAAGTATTTCCTTATAACATGGCTTCTCAGTTGATCGATCAAACTGAGTGTACCTGTAAAAAATCTAAATCTGCTAAAAGAAGAATAGATTACAGAGTTGGTGGTAGATTAACAATCATGATATTACTGATTATTGCCGCAAGAGGATTTACCAATTTCACGAAAATGAGATGGAATTGAAGATGGAATGTACAATATAAACATATATGGGTAATCCTACCTAACACAAAATCAGAATCTATCAGTGTATAATGGTGGGTTTATGCAGAGTTTCTAAGAACTAAGACCTAAGGAAGGAACCAATCTAATCGGCAGAAGGCGATCACGTGAACGCGATCTGCACATTTGCACAATCTCATTAGATTTTTCCTTCCTTAGTTAGACACTCCATGAACCCACCATAAATAGGCGCATCTTTGTTAGTGTAAAACGAAACGCGTAGGGACAATACTTATGTCCGCAATAATTGTTCCCTCAACGATAATTTCATTGACCTTCAGAAGTAGGTACATAATATATTTCATATTGAGAACAATTTTTTTTTGCATTGCAGTTGGGGCTCTGGAGCTAACCCATGGGGTCCAGAAAAAGAAGATTCTTTCTCGAAGCCCAATCACTGGGACGGTATGTTGGAAATTGTAGGTGTTACTGGAGTAGTTCATTTAGGTCAGATACAGTCAGGTCTTCGATCAGCAATGAGGATTGCTCAGGTAAATCACAAGCTGTTACGATCGAATTTTATGAAAAAACAACTATAATTTTTGACTAATATTTCTAACAACAGTATTCGATTGAAGAATTCTTTCTTATATTTAATTCCTCTATGACGAGAGCTTTTTTGGTAATTTTTATCGAAAATTTTTTCATTTACTACTCAAAGAATATAATTTGATCAATTCATAAAATGAGCTTTTCTTTTTGATAACAACGATAGTTTTTCAATGAAATCGGTAAATCTGTTATTTTTCAAATTGAATTTTACAGGGAGGGCACATAAAAATTCACCTCAGCTCTGAAATACCAGTGCAAGTGGATGGAGAACCTTGGGTACAAAGCCCTTGTGATGTGGTGGTTTCCAAATCCGCATTGAAGGTAAGATTTCTCAAATTTGTTCAATTCTTAATTCTTCAATCATGAAAATTTCTTATTTTTTCCAACTTATTCGTTAATATATCCAATTCAATACATATACTCTTTGAATTTATAAGGCCTGTTTCGAGTTCATATTGCATGGAATATTTTCCGACATGGACATGCTGCCTGTATATTCATGTTCCTCCCTCCCCTACCCTGCACAGTAAAATAGTAAAGAGCAAATTAATGTTTGTGTTGATTCGCTTTGTAGTTTCTATGTGAAGTAAATGTACAAAATTGTTAGAATTAGTTTTTAATTAGTTACTTTTCTATAGGAAATTTCAAACCTCTGTTAGAATTATTGTAGTTTTTAGAATTAGAACTGAAAATATCAAAGTAAATACTGAATCATTCAGATAACAATTAAATATTCAAGATGAGGAAGAGAATACGCGATAGAATTTTTTTCACCTCGAAACATTTATACCATAAAAGTAATATCAACTTGTTTTATAAATTCATTACAAAAACAACGAAATCTCCATTAGATTATTTGAGTTCCAGATAAAGGCGCACAGATTTTAGTTATAATTATGATAAACCGGTTATACTAATATTTAACAGAGATTATTTCGTTCAGGCAACCATGCTGAAGAAAAATAAATTCAAAAGGCGACCTACCGAACCTTTCATAATGCCCACTAATGGGGAGGGGGGCAAAAGTACGGACGACCAAAGTTAATAACCTCATTTACACTCCACTACATCACATTAAACTTGTATTTCTTGACTATATCATTGTTTTTTCTGTTCACTAGCATGCAAAAAGCTTGACTTTACATTTACCTAACTGCTGGGTAGTTTTCAAAACTGGTAGAATTATATTAATAGATTAGGACCTATTTGAAAAGTTTCAGTCCTCTCTTTGTCCATTTATATTTCTTGCCTATATATATAGTTTCAGTATAAGGAATGCAAAAATGCTAAATTTTTCAAGTCTTCACAATGAATTCTTTAGAGCATCAACTGGGAGAAATAAAACAAAAATATTCAAGCACCTTTTTAAAATTAAACTTATCACTCCGGAATCTTTTAATAGATATGTTTTTTCCATTGAATGTAGCATAAGTTTCAGGATTCTTCGAAGTATAACTTCAGAATTTTAGTCGGTAATTTGAAAATTGAGAATGGTTTAATGTGAATTGGTGCAATTAAATTATCTCTTATGGTCGTTATGAATCCAATGTAATGCGCCCCTCCCTTAGGCCACCATGTTGAAAAAGATGAAGGGGAAGATGAAGAGGCGTAACACCGAACCTACAATGTTGGTATCTCCTGGGACGCAGTTGGCACCTCTTCCCACAAATGACGGGGAATCACCCACAGATCCGAACAATACAACGTTTTAGCACAGAAGTGGTTTATATCACACTTCTGTGGATTCGACTTCATCGTTTTTTGCTTAATATAGAAAATTCCTTTCTTTCTATCATCTTATTACTTTACTTTTAATGTTTAATCACACATAACTTTGCACATTCGTATACTGTAATGAATATTACGTTGAGTATGGTATTTTACCAAAGTGGTTAACCAACCTTATTTATAAGTTTTCTCGAAAAGGCGAGTTACGCTTTGGAAGAATTTAGTTTTGTTTACATTTATTAGTTTTTAAATAGTTTTGGTAAACTCATAGAAATGACACCTTCGGAGTACACTTGTGTACTCTTGAGTATGTTGGTCATCAAGTGACAAGTATGGACTGGCGTGTTTTTGACTCTCATATTCCGAATGAGTGAACTCAATGGGACGATAAGAAAAGTATTTCTATGCAAGAATGGAAGGTAAAGTAATGTAGACGGTTATTCGGAAGTGCGTTTCAAAACACACTAGTCTAATGAAGGTTTGAGTAGACTATGCTAGTCTCCTTTTCTCGGCTAACTTGAACACCATGTTTCAAAATTCAACATGAAACAAATATAGTGGTGCTGAGGATAACCGAATTTTCATGTAAATCTTTTGTTTTTCTCCGAAGCACCACCGCACCCTAATGTTGAATTTTGAAATTCTGCTTGAGCTGAAGCCGCAGTTCAAAATGACGTTAGGTCTTTCTATCCAGGAAGCGACATCTAACGTTGATGGGAATCTGTCCCACCACAGGGGCTCAATTTTTTCATGGGTTACGCAGCCTGGAGCTTCTTTCAGAAGACCCATGATTAATATAGTGGGGGCGACAGATTCCTCCAATGATAGCTACCATTATTTAGCTGTTATCCTACAAATTGATGTGCTATTTGTTTGTAATTATATTTCCCGAAAATAATGAAAGATATAGACTCGGCAGATTTGAAATCTACAACAGATTTTCCGAATCTGTTTTTTTACCTGAAGATGTTTTGAATTCAAATCGCTGGTATTCTTGTATCACCTCACAGGTTTCAAGATGCAAGTATTTGTAGGATATCTGATTTGACAAACATCTTTCTTACACATAAAATATGAAATATATGTATATGTGATTATAGATATATTTAAAATTGTGAAATATAGAATTATAAATGTATCTCTCATTCATTTTCCCGCAATAGCTTCATTTGCTGTTGATTGTCTTTGAAACGACATGTGGTGCACCTATACCTACGAAAATTATGTATGCTAGTCTACCAAATTCAAATTGCTTTTCGGCTTTTCGATATTCCACTAACTTTGAATGATCATCATTCAAAACCTCCACTATGAAGAACTAAGATTTCTGAGTAACCATTTCATGGTCGAATGATTCGTATGACGGGTATCGAAGTATTGGGGTAAAAAAAACATCTTTTCAAAAAATGTCTTTTGTATTATATAACCAAAATATGAATAAATACATAAATATCATTATAAAAATATTCTCAAATAAAAAATTCATCATTGGCAACAAACTATAAAAATACTACAATGGTTGTTAAACGACTTGTTTTGATAGTTATGTACAGAAACTTTACTTTACAGTAACTATTCGGTTAAAAATTTAGTCAGAGCTCCATTTAGACAAGTTGACAATTATTTTCTTCATCATTTTCCAACTATTGACACATGAAAACTATGAGAGACTTAACCATTATTGAATGATAAGGATAGATTTCAATAATCATTCAAGAAATTTGTCGTGAAGTTCAAAAAATAAATTGAACTCCAAATTGAAACTTTATTCTTTAAAAAATTTTGGCAATATTTGAAAAATCCTGCCTTGAAACTCGAATATGAGATTATCATATTTGAAGTATCTCGTATCACGCAAGCAATCAATACCTTATCGATATTTCATAAGCGACGATTTTCAAAGAGATAAATATGACATCAAATGGAGTTAATCAATTGATGATGTGAAAACGGCATTAAGAATTTCAATGACTAGAACATAACAACAGTGAAAGGAACTATATGTTATCAGTTATAAATATACAGGTTGACTCACCGCGATGGCCTATTATGTTAAGCATTGTTGAATAACCCAACATATATTTTTTTTATTTTCCATAAACGTCTAATAAGCCATCGCCGTGTATCACCCTGTATAAAATTCTGCAGTCACAACAAAGGAAGAGTAATTAAAACAATGGTTTCCGAAATTGCTTTGTCCACGGAGGATGTACATTTACCAGAAATAAATATTTTTGGATTGTCACCAATAAATATTTTTCTCAGTATAGTAGGGTAGTGACCATAAGTAATCCAGACTCGATCAAAATTTCATCTTTATCTTGGGTGCCAAAGATAAGCTGAAAATCTTATTTGCTGACGGCAATTCAATTCAACCAATGCATCAAAGCATGTTATAATTGAATAGAATAGAATAATAATAAAGGAGGTGACTTGATTCGTGTTTATAGGAATGGTTTCGTGTTTAAATTGATCAAAAATTGATATGAATATTATAAAAAATATTTCAATCACGTTGAAAAATTAACTTGAGAATAATCTTTCATAAATTGGTCCAAACACTGTATAATGGTCAGCCATGAAGCAATCAATCATCAGAAACAATTGAGATAACAATTGTGTCCAATTCTCTCTCACTGTTGTGAATTTATGAACATATTTTGATGGAAAGCTCTTATTGTAAGTAATATATGAAATTAATGGTTAAAAATTAGCACCATGATTGAAAAACATATTATCAAACTTCGAATATAATATTGTCATCTAATATATTGGTACAACTTTCAATAGCATCATCTCTAATCAAATCATCACTTTTAGCCGAACTGGAAGACTCTACACTTGAATTCTTAGTTTTCGAGTTCGAATCTTTTATTTTGGAATATCCCACTGAGTCAGTATCCCCGTCATCTTTTAATCTCTCATATGGATTTTCGCCTCTAACTTTGTCTCTGTTCGTTGTACTATCTGAGCTTTCCGAAGTATCAATATTTTGGTAACCTTTTGAGCCAACTCTTTCATAACCAGGTATTTCAGAGCCTGCTTGACTAATATCGCTGTCCACTTTTTCGTAAGGTGGTTCGTCCACATATTTCACACTTTCATAGTTTGGATCAATATTACTAACAGACTCATAGTTAGGATCTGTTTCACTTCCACTGGATTTCAATGCAGCATAATTAAATTCAGAGATCGATTCGCTTGGCATACTTTCATAATTTGGTTCCTCTAAGCTGTCATCTTGTGATTGTGAATCGTTCTTGTAACTGTTATAATTTTTAGAAGCATCAGGTTTCTTTTTCTTGTTGACGACAGAATAACCGAAATTATGGTTATTTCTCACATCTTTTATCTTTGAATATCCAATATCACTAGCATTTGAAGATTTATGCTTTAGCTCCTCGTAATTAGGATCAGGATCAGAGTCTTTAAGCACCTCATATCCAGGATCAGAACTGCACAAGCTATCTGGGCCATTTATGCTCGCATATCCCGGTTCTTCCTGTCTAAGCATTCTTTCATCCAATGAATCCGTCTTGTGTTTCCTGAGTGTCTCATAATTATGTTCCTGAAATTTTCTTCTCAGCTTCGAAAATCTGTTATCTTCAATTCCAGAAGTTGAAGCGCTCGGATGTGAGGATTCATTCGGTCTCTCAGGTGACTTCTCGTCATCGGAACTGTTTTTTGGCTTATTTTTCTGGACTTTAGCGTAAAGGTCCTCTAAATTTCGTGCCGTTAGAAGTTTTTTATCGCCATCTATATGGTTGACAACCGGGGGAAGAGGAAGGGGAGAATTGGCTTGTCGCTTTTCTGGTTTTGGAGAACCTATGTTGATTGTTGAACTTGATGAGGACGCTGTAGAAGGAAGTGAATGACTAGATGGCTTCAAATTAATTTAGCAAGAATGAATTATTATTAAATATTGATGGGTTGATATGTAGTTTAGATCTTCTTATGAATGGCAATGATCATATGCTCAAAATAGTATGTGCCTAACACATCGGCTGATAAGTTCCATGTTTTTATCAAGACAACAAATTTTTTCAGTCAAATTAGATTGACTTCATAAACATAGCGATACAATTATTTTAAGGCTGCCCTAATATTTCGACATTTTTGTCGGACTCAAAATAGGGGATTGTTTGGGCGATCGGCTGGCGTTTCGAGCCAAATCCCATTTTTTAGAACACGCACACTTAAAATATGAGTACGCTCTAAAGTCTAGAGCAGGGGTGCCCAAACTCAATTGCTTGACAATATCATCAACACTGACTGGTCAATAGTATTAAGCCCTTTCTCTATGGTATTAAGTTTGTGTTGACCGAAAGCCTTGGGCACTTCCTGATTTACTCGGAATGGTTTCGGTACCGAGACAAACGATCCGCCATATCGTTTTAGAGTGCCCAAACCGTGCTTAGGGTGGAAGCCCACAGGACTTCGCAGAATGCTCTCAGGATGAAATCGCTGTGCAATTTGGACATGAATGTATAGTTTGTCAGAGGATCTACGATATGTTATTGTGTTATGTCTTGTAGATTGTGTACTTTTTTGCTTCCAATAAATTTACCTATAATTGTAGTCTCCTTCTATCGCACTGTGAAGTATCGTACTGATAAGCATCCATACGCTGAATAAATAAATAAATATAGAGCAGAACAGGAAGAGCTCATATAAATATAGGCGTTCGGTGAGCTTGGCACCGCGTATACCGAGAACATCGCAAGAGTTCTGTATTTTTTATGAAATATCTTTGAAACGTCACATTTTGAAATAACCATTTCAACCGTTTCCCAAAAAAAAATGACAAATGAAAAATAAAAATGGGTGTTTAAAATTCGAAGCATATCGTTTCTCTTGCACAAGTTGGCAACATCGGCTGAAATATGCGTTGATAATAAAGGACAACAAACACACTATCTTGATGAGATGACAAATGGCTGTCGTCTGCGACGAACGAGAAAGGTCGTAAAATTTTATGGGATTTTTATGCCCGGTTGCTGTTGAGGCTCGTCAGTGAGTACGCGCCTTATGATGGCTGTTTATCAACAGCTATTATTTTATAAATAAGCCATTGTTCTTTTTATTTTCTAGTAGGCGCTGTTGCCGAATCGTAAACTAGTAACGAAGCGATTTTAATTTTAAAACCTCACGTTTGAAGAATGATTTTGAATAGTTTCCGCGGTGTATTTGAAAAATTCATGAATGAAACTCATAATTATTTAGTTTCAACTTTCAAATGCTGTGACAACCCAAATCGAGGAGAATTCCTTATTGATAGGTCGTTCAGTTTGTGAATTGAACTGAATGATCCAATAATCAACACTGGTCAGTAGTATTTCACTACTTTATGACTAGGGTTGATGGTATTCTACATAGCAATTCAATTATGAACTGAACAGTTTGACCAATTCAATTGGTGGAGAATATCATCAATGTCAACCGTAATAAGCTTGCGATCACCATTTTGACAATATTGTCGAAAGCATGGAAAACGCCTTCAGCCTTTGTAACGGATTGAAATAAAACAGTTACGGGGCTAGAAAGTCCCACCAACCACCGTCACACACAAAAAGTGGAGTCTGGGCCGTTTTTTGGATCCTGTATCCAAATCGTTTGCACTTATTTTCGCGGATCTCTTATCGAAACATTTTTTGGTCAAGTAGGTCAACGGACTTACCGTTAGTTAAAGAAGGAAACATTTCTTCTGATTGTGGGACCATATTTGTGTCAGATCGGGAACTTATCCGCTGATGTAATGTAAAGATCATACAAACAACTATCGGCAAGGACAAAATTCATGTAATTCACTGAAATGCCTTTTTTATCTCAGTGACTTGATATCAAGAAGCCAATTAACCTAGCTATCTAGAGTAAGTCTGTAATAACTTGTGGAGGATATCTAGATATTCTGAGATCAGAAAGATTTTTAGGTTTTGATGCCATTTGACAATGATAACGTATATAATAACGAAGGAAGTCGAAACCAAATAGGGTTGGGTAAATTTGCGACATCTTATGTAACATTGAAAACTGTGAGAAGCTACACTAACAATTTTAAAAATGATTTTATTCAATCAATGTGATATGTCCTACCTTGCCTTGAGTGAGTATAGGTGTGTGTGACGTGTTTCAGACTGTCTACACTAGGTGGAACAGGTTGAGGGGCTGGTTCATACATTTCATCATTAGCCTCATCTGAATCTGATTTGGATGGATTTCTGTTTATTTCAGCTTCGACAACTATTGGACCAGGTGGAATTCTAGCATAAGTTTCACTTTCACTGGTGTAAACTTGATTTGGATCAGGTATCGTAGTGTAAACGTCATCTGAAAATAAAAAGGATATTATTACTTCCAACCCTTAGAACTATGAAAATAAATGGATTCAAACAAACTTTGAAATACCAACTTCATGGATGCGATATATAAATTAACTACACAAATCTCACCTGAATCATCTGAAACAGTTGAATAATGAGGATCAAACTCTCTTTTTTTCTTAACTTCTTTGGATTGAGCTAATATATTAGCGAGAGGTTCACGAACACTGATGCTAGTATACCCCTCTAAAAAAATATGAACATTAATAAGTAAAACTTCCATGACAACTCATCCACTTACTAGAAGAATCTTGAGAATCTCCACTGAAATTTATTTGTGGCACAGGAGGCGTCATATATGGCAATTCTGGACTGGCTGCTATGCCACCAGCTACAGCTGAAGCTGCTGGAATATCCAAGTTGTGACCTCCACTGCCTCTTCTTGTGGGATTAGTTTCAGCAGTAGCTTCCGTTCTAGAGATGAAAGAATCGTGATGAAAACACAATATCCATAGATAGATTTTCATTTAAAACAAAATTGGAAATCAAGTGGAGCCATTGTTCATTTTTCTATTATAGAACTGCAGTATATCCTGAAGGAATATTTTGATGATCAGAAAACATGTAAGCTTCTGAGGGATACCTTGGTACATACTGAGAATCAGGATAGTATGATATGATATAAAAAGTGTCCTGAGTTTCCAAATAGAGACTTATTTACACATTTTACAACCACTGAAAAGAATTTCTCTCACCTCTGTGAAGGTCCTGGTTCTTCAGGAATATCAGCATTTTCAGCTGCAAAATTACGACTAACAATAGGTTGCAACTGGTCATAAGGATGTTCTCTTGAATTTATCTTGTCATATTTTACCCTTTCATAAGGAGAAAAATCTGCTTGACTCAGAGAACTATGTTGTGATATACTACGTCTGGCTTCAACTCCATTAGGAAGAGTATGCCGTTTCACTGAAATTTATATTATGCAATAGAAAAAAAGTAAACCAAATACACTAGTATTAAATGATCAAATTAGAATGATCATAGTTACTTACTAGAATTTTGATACTGCTCCACCGTAGCATAATGCTCGGAAGAGTTGTCAACAGCCAGTACCCAGGTAGCATTCTCATGCTCAAATGGAATATCGGGTAAACTCCTTCTAGTATTTGTTATTGGAAGAGTGGCTCTGAAATATGAATGATAATTAAACAAATGAAAAAACCTGTATTAAACATAATGAAGTCATGTTGAAGATTGAATTGAACATAAGCCTGGTATCATATTAGATTACCTTTTATTCACATCTGAGATACCATCAATTCTATCACCTCCGATGAGATCTGCTGATGGTAAATGGTTGACGTTTTCATCAGGATTTTTCTTTATAACAAGACCATCTACTCCAGTTAATTCAGGACTAGAATATGAAATTAAAACCTCCAATTCAATATACAGAAACTCGAGATATAGATAAGGATTTAGGTGAAAATAGGTTAACAACTTACTCAGTACGTTTCTTTTTCCAGCACAAGCAAAATACTAGAGACATAACAATTGTAAAGAAACTACAAATAGAAATTAGAGTAATCCACATTGTTTACATTTGTTTGAGGGGAACATTTTTATACACATTTTGATATAGTCTTAACATTCCGTCAGTAAATGGCTATGAGTATACTGCAATGTCTCAAATAAACTGAAAGTTTTGTTTCCATCACATTATATCAATATAGGTCAAATCTGCATGATATGATGCATCAAAGTTTCCAAATAATCAAAACAATTGATACAATGCAGCTAACCTAGTGATATTTTCCATAATCTTTAAAAATTGTGAATGAATTCAAATCAGTTTTTTAACAATTATTTATTTTTGCATATTCAAAACAAAATTATTTTTGGACATAACCTTCATTATAAATGTCAGCAGAAAGTAGCAGAGCACAGATTTGTCCGAATAACAGAATAACAGATAGCAGTTACAGGCAGTTATTAAATATGTCATGTTATTGCTATATCTTGAGAATATCGACTACGACATAAATCGACCGCCATATCCCTAGACATCGAACTTTCCATAGTTATTTTCGGTCTATTTCGTATTTAATTTTTGTCATTGATATCATGTAGTTAGTAAATTAATTGATTGATATACTAACTTAATTGATATACTAACATTACTTACCTAAGTTAGTAACTAATTTTAATTTATAATTTCTATGGTTTCAGTAAATTAGGGAGGGAAAATATTTTGAAGATAGCTAAATTTTGTTAATCTCATAATCTCATTTTAAATCAGGAGTGTATTGGAATATTGGATGGAATTATAATTATTACTTTTTGAGCTTATGATGAAGAATAGGAACAGTCGTAATGAAGAGGAAAGTAATTCTACCATCTCTGCGAGATCTTTTCAGGAGAGGAAACTTTGCTACAGGAATTTACTGTGCAAAGTGGAAGAAATTGGTAGGCACTTTAAGTTTACATTTACCTTAAAGTATATTTATCGTTTTTTGATTTCATGTTGAAGGATTTATATTAATAACTTCATTTCTCTGCAGAAGATAAAAAAGATCTTGGACTTCAAACAGTAACGGAAGTGGGAAATATTTTAAAAGAAATCAATGAACTCGAAAGGGAATACTCGATAGAACAGAGAGTTGAACAAACAGATGAAACATTTTTGGACTGTATGGTTTTGTCTTCTTCTAGTGGTATTTTAGTGAAATGTTTAAATGCTGTTGATATATCAACTGCTTCTTATGAACCAACCGAATTTAGTGAAAAACTTGTAGGTATTTTGAAACCATTTTCTTAATTTAAATTTATATTGACAATTTTCCTAGTGGGAATTAATTAAAGAAGATGACCAAGATTGCAGACCAAGTGACATTTTAAAACTCTTAAAAGATGCTAGAAATATAATCCCCGAGGTAGAACCATATGAATTTGTTTATGGTAGTTATGATTTAGATCATGTACCGGAACCTAAACAGAAAAAAGTTATTAAAAGAGATCCAAAAGAAAAACTTACTAAGAAAGAACCAGAAAAAGTTACATCAGTTGATAAAGAAGAGGAAGGAATAGATCAAATTGTTAAAGAATTGCATGAAGTTCTAGTGGAGGAATACAATAAAAATGGGGAAAGACCGATAAATTATTATGATTATGTGATTGATACCAGTGATTTTACAAATACTGTTGAAAATATGTTTTATTGTTCTTTCTTAGTTAGAGATGGAAAAGTAAGAATTGACCTCAGTACGTATTCAATCTTCAAACCATTAAATTTTTTACTTTCATGATTTTATTTTCAGATGGTCTCAATCCAACAATAAAACCTGTATCTAAAAATGAATTGAAACAATTCAGAGACGAGAGAGGTGCGAATTATCAAATATTAACTACCATCACAATGGAAGATTGGGAAGTAAGTTTTATATTTGGTAATATTCATAGGGAATACACGAAAAATGGGTGCTAGCTTGGTGTTTTCGAGCTATTAGGAACTGAAAAACCTCAGTCAAGACCTCAGTTGATAAATATATTTTATTGTATGAAGGGAACGCCTGCATAGATCATTAACTTCCCTCTGAGAATGTTAACAAATGTTATTAGAATTGTATTAGCTCTAATTGCATTTTTTTCAGAACTTCAAGAAGGAAGGACACCTTCAAAAGCATAGGAAGCTCAGGAAAAAAGAAGAAAAATAAAATATATTTGTACAATTATAATGTTAAGAAGAGTTTTGTTTTAATTAAAAGTTTGACTGTTTATCATTATTGTCTTATGTGACCCATAGAAACCATATTGAAAGAAGATTTTTTCTCAAATGAATTGGCAATATTTTCCTTAATAACACCTCTGCCCAAAATATCCAATTCACCTAGTGTAGAGACCTAATAAGTACTAGTCGCTTTATCTTTTGGCGGTTGATTCGGATAGATATAGATGTCACGATAGGTTAACAACTGACTTTATATAACACTAATATTTATTAAGTTCGAAAAATACACTCCGTCGTCTCTCTCTACTCCTATTGTTCTTTTTATCGAATCTTTATTCAATTAAAAGAACGATAGGAGTAGAGAGAGGCGATGGAGTGTATTTTTCGAACTTAGTAATAATATAACAATAATTACAGTGACTCGTAACAACTAACTCTAACTCCTAACTCTTCTTAGTGTCACTGTAACAACAGATACAGATTATACATAATTAGTCACTGCAACTACAGTACAGAAACGCCGACTTGAGAAAGAGGAAGTCATAAAGTTCTTCAATATAATATAAGCAAAGAGTAACTCTTTGATATAAGGCTTGTTCGTAGAGTGGTTTGAATTGAAACGGTTGTGAACTGTACAGGGTGGGCAAAATTCGTTGTCTACTGAGGGGATCTCGAGAACTATAGCAGCTAGAAGAAAACGGACGACACATTCTCGAGCTCTTTTTTCTTGACTTATCCAAAACTGAAAACAGATCCAGCCTAACGTTCATGGATTTTGAGTTATGAACGAAAATTGAGAAATTGTCATTTTTAATGAAGCTGAATAACTCGCTTATTTGGACTCGTATTCAAAATCTGTTGTTACATTCTACAGGCACTTTTTTATGAGGAATTCGAATATGATATTATAAAATTTTTTGATCCAGTCATTTTCGAGATACGACAAGGATTTCTGATTTTTCAAATGTAAACTATAGTTGAAAGTTCTTTCATTCTGATGCAATTTTTTTGCTGATTTCAAAAATGTGTCATATGTTGCTATTCACATAAATATAAAATTAAAAAAATTCAATACTTTTTGCTGCTTTTCGATTCACTGTTGAATTTTCAGTAGGCTGGCGTAACCATAGCGACCGTTGAAAATGCATTATGGTTCGTGAACTCCACAAAATCCCCAGTGAACTCAATGCCTTCTGCGGTAGGAATCACAGACTGACGAATAATTATTTGTTTTATATATCGATATCGAGATCGATATCCTTTTAAAGAGAGTAAAAGACTTTCATCTGATTATTAAAAAAGAAAATTTAGTAAATAATCGTTTTTCTTTTCATGAAAGAAACTTTAAGAGTCAGTAATATTATAAATAAAATACGATAGCTGTCTATAATTATAATTTTTGAAGAAGTAAGATGATGAAAAACAGGTACTTCTGTCAACGGTAGTGTTCGAATTGTGAACCATCGTAAGATAAGCATGCCAAACATCGCGAGAACAAATGGGAATTCAAAACAAGCGATACGCCCTCTGGTGGCTATTTTCGTAAATAAAAAGTTAAGGCACTTTTTTCATTTGTTTGTTTACATCATAGACCTAATAAAATAAAATGTCTATGGTTTACATCGAGGAACGTAGAACAATGACGTAAAGGCATTAACTTTTTACTTCGAACTGTCACCACTATGTCGCTGCAATCTACATTTGAATTCCCAAACGATGGCAAATCAGAGATATATCTCTGTATCTATATCTCTGTGGCAAATTCATCGAAATCATTGAAATATTTATTCAGCAATCCCTGATTTCAGTCAGAGAGGCTAAGGTTCACAAAATATAATGCATATTCAACAGTTACTATGGTAACCCAGCCCTCTTATAATTCAATAGAGAATCGAAAAGCAGGAAAAAGGATTTAATTTTTTTCTCGTGTAACATTCATGTGAATAGCAACATATGATACATTTTTGAAATCAGCAAAAAAATTGCAGCAAGATGAAAGAACTTTCAACTATTGTTTACATTTGAAAAATTGGAAATCCCTTTCGTATCTCGAAAATGACTGGATCGAAAAATTTCCTAATATCATATTTGACTTCCTCATAAAAAAGTGCCTGTAGAATGTAACAACGAATTTCGAATACGAGTTCAAATAAGCGAGTTATTCAGCTTCATTGAAAATGACAATTTCTCAATTTTCGTTCATAACTCAAAATCTATGACCGTTAGGCTGGATCTGTTTTCAGATTTGGAATAGTAAGGAAAAAAGAGCTCGAGAATGTGTCATCCGTTTTCTTCTAGCTGCTATAGTTCTCGAGATCCCTTCAGTAGACAACGAATTTTGCCCACCCTGTACAGAGCAAGCGCAAATGGATTTTCGCTACCCTAAAATGGAATTGCGCTTGCTCTGTACAGTTCACAACCGTTTCAAACCATTCTACGAACAAACCTATTATATATATAATGGCGCAGTTTTAAAATCTATGATCTTGCCAGGGATGGATAAATCGATAGACGACGAATTTACCGGCTAAGGAGGTTGATCTGTCCGCATTATAGGCGATTCTCCTAGGATAAAGTTATATTGATAGATATAGCATTATTTTCGGAATGAAATTAAATTTTTATGTAACCGAACGACGAAATCTGCCTTGACTGCAGGAGATCATTAGAATACATGCACGATAATTATTTTTTTTAAATATTCCAAGTAAATCAGCAGCTCCTCCTTTCAAGAAGTACGACAGAAATTTCTTGAATTCAAATCTGCAACCTCTGGAACGAAAAAATCGTAGTTTTTATGTAGATTCAATCTTTTAATTATTGAAATTATAATTATTAATTATTCTTCTGGCAGATTCGGCCATAACAAAATGGGTCTCACTACACTCCATTAGATTCCTAGTCCTAGTGCTTCAAATTTTCCACAAAGGTTAGAAGAATAAAAGTCTTCTTTGTGTTGAAAAGAAATAAGTCATCCATTTGTGAAACTGCAGTTAATTTAAAAATGTCTAGGCACTAAAACGTCTTCGAAAGGCTAGAGATCTCTTGCTTCATAAGTATGAAAAACGTTTCAATCTATTTCAAAACAGTATTTATGATATTTATAGCTGGACATAAGTACCGATACATCAGGACCTGCATGCTCTTTTGAATATCTCGCTAAAATGTCAGCGAATAAATAAAAATGATTAAAAGAAAGTAAACTCTTCTTCCTGATTATTCACATCATCATATCGCATTACTTGAAAATATTATTCTTTTTATTTCAAATACAAAGTATTCTACTTCATGTGATAGAGCTATATTTCATAAGAAGAAATAGATAGAATCGCCAGATACGTAATTGATTCGTTCCTGTAAATCGGTGAAAATGATCGTTAGGAAGAGTCTGAGCTCAATAAATCGTGAAAACTTTCCCTGCAACATAACATAAACTGTATCAATTATACCTTTTAATTGCGTAGAAATGCACGCACTTATAAATTGTAATGGTTTTGATAATTTCATGAAAAATATACCCTATTCTGCATGATATCAAAATCGATGTTACGTGAATGGAGACATGTTACATCGCTACTACTATTTCAGTGTTCAATCTCTAGAAAGGAGCATTCAGAGTTATTCCTATAAAAAATTATTGATACCTCAACAGAACCTTCAAATCACTGTGCCTGAACAAGTAAAACTTAAAACTTCATGGAAAAAGGCATGAATATAGTGGATAGAGCAAGAGAATTGAGTTATCTCTCATAAAAGATCTGTACTGTACGTATTCGCCAGCAATTAAACGCAATGACTTCTGGTAAAGGCGCAAACAATCTGGTTGCTTTACCATAAAAGAAGAATCCGTATTTTTCCAGTTTTGGCGATTTACGGTAGTCATATTTGAACTCGCATTTTCGCTGGGTATAGACCAGTTTATGTTTTTTCTTAGGAATGAACGGTGTTAGTGAAATCATCAAGTTTAAAATGGTTCGTATAAATATACTGGTCATGAGTACCTATAGATCTATCAATACTTCGAGCGAAAGATTTGGCTGTTCATATAGGGACCGAGCAAACCCAGTAGCTAATTATTAGCAATACGTTATGTGAACAATTTCGAAGGGATCGTATAGCTAGAAAGTAAAAGTAAAATCCTTATTATTCCACCGATTCCTTGAAGGAATAATGGTTGGCTTATGTAGAGTTACCCTTTATACATTGGTCGCTTTCTAGGGTACTATTTCTTATTAGAACTAACTCCTAACCTACCGTCTCGTTTTATTCTAGTAGGCTACCTATGGATATTCTTAGGATGCTTTCAAACCATCGGGTTTTCACCTGAAGACAACCTGATGAATTAGGTATTATTCATAGGGTTTTATCCGTATGGTGCGCCGAGGCGATAAGCTCCGCCGAAACCATCATCGGGTTCTTTTTGGTGCAAAAGTGAACCTATGAAACCGTGTGAAAGATCCCATTACATCAATGTAACTCAGGAAATCGAGTAAAAACCCGCGACAGTCGTTGAAACCAAATGGTGTGAAAGGAACCTTATCAGAAAAATATGTAGAGCACCTCTACCAAAAATTAGATCTGTATAGGGCGACTTGTCTGGGACAGCCTGTCAGAATAGTAAAAAAAAAACGATCTTTGTACATAACAGCAAAGATACGTAGAGCATATACAGGGTGGTCCAGATCGTAACCAAGCAATTTTAACCACGTATTCTACATCAAAAATACGCCCTAGTTTGTCATATAAACATATGTCGAGAAATTTTTCCTCTCCGAGATACGGGGTGTTAAAATTATAGAAAGAAAAAATGTTTTATGTCAATAACTTTCACACTGCTTGAAATATTTTCATGACATTTGAGACATAGATTTTGAGCGTCAAGGAGCACTGTTTGCATAATATCATTTCTTTTCTATTCTACCAGTGGCATCCGTACTGCAGCGAGACTGAATATTTTCAGATAAAAAAATGATACGCCACTGGTTTTTCCGAAAATGAAAATTACTATTTAAATCCTTATTCAATTTGGAGCAAATCTGGTCTCTTGACTTTTTGCTGTACGAGGCACCGTTTCCGGTTAAAAAAATAAAACACATTCTCATGCGTGAAGAAATCGCCAAAATTTGATATTGTAGGTACATAATAATAATGAGACTATTTTTGTGAACGATTTCTTCACGCATGAGAATGTGTTTTATTTTTTTAACCGGAAACGGTGCCTCGTGCAGCAAAAAGTCAAGAGACCGAATTTGCTCCAAATTAAATAAGGAAAATACTAATTGTTATTGTCGGAAAAACCAGTGGCGTATCATTTTTTTATCTGAAAATATTCAGTCCCGCTGCAGTACGGACGCCACTGGTAGAATAGAAAAGAAATGATATAAAAGTGCTTCTTGACGCTCAAAACCTATGTCTCAAATTTCATAAAAATATTTCAAGCAGTGTGAAAGTTATTAATAAAAAACATTTTTTTTCTATAATTTCAACACCCCATATCTTGGAGAAGAAACATTTCTCGACATATGTTTATATGACAAACTAGTGCTTATTTTTGATGAAGAATACGTGGTTAAAATTTCTTGGTTACGATCTGGACCACCCTGTAGAGTATCTTAATCAGGCACACTCGAGTATGTACACTTGACGATTTTTTTTGCATCTTTGAAGACTTGCAGTCGCTTTCCCAATCGCTGAAAGTGCATATACATCATAGAACCTTTTTTCTCTCTACCATATAATCTTCAAAGTCCACTGGGTCTCCACGACGTTCAAGTAAATCCCGATTCAGCAGCGAAGTCTCCCCAACTATTACTGATTTATGGAAATTATCAAAATTGTTAGGTACCGCCTATAGTGCGTGCGACGTGTAATTAAAACCGATGAACCAAGCGGAGTTGAAGTATACTTTCTCAGGCGCGATAATAACTATCATCTTAAATCATGGTACATCTCAAATAGTGTAGGAGAAAATCAAACAAAAATTCAAGCAAAATTGAAGCTTTCCTACTAACCACCACTTAGCCGTAGTGCTACAGGTGAAAAAATCACTTCCCACAGAGATAGACGGTAGACGATGTCCACTATTTTCTACTCTCACCGGAGACGTGCAAGGTAGAAGAAGTTGAGCAAAATAAGTCGGTAAAACGTATTCATTTGTTTCTCGGGTATCACATGCTTCGCTACTCTTCTTGCCGGTAACAAACAACGTGGTGCATTGAACTACACACGGTGCGTTATATCTCTTTGGACAAAGTGACCATCGAACTGTACTGGACCGCTACCCTAACTGATATCGGGCTTTAATTGTGCGTATTTCTAGTGTTTTATCGGATGTGTTGACTCTCATCTCCGCTGCTGAGGATTTCAATTGGAATTGTAGAGAAGGTAAGAGGAAATTTGCTGAAACATTAATTAAAAATTCGAGGTTGAACTTTTTATATAATATTCAAAGAATAAATATATTAAGTTGTGGAAATATGCAGATATGAAAAACTAACTCGAAAAAGCTTTAGTGGACAGAAGACGAAACATAATTTTTGAAACTAATCAATCGATTTTGAAAAAATTCGCTCCTAAATCATATATTTCTGGTGATGGTAAACTTCGCAGATGTTTTCTTCAGTAGAGGTCCCATTCATAATGAAAATCCCGGGTGATTTGATTTATTCATAATTCTACTTTCGTATGAAAATGCACCTCTTTTTGTTCTCCTGAGAAGTTATGGAAAGTTATTTGGATTTGGACTCTCCAACAAGTAAGAAACTCTCTGCAGTGATAAATAATTCAAAAGTTCAACTTAAATCAGATGCAATAATTTCCCTACCAGTAATTTTTCGAGGTATGCTGACTTCAGTTTCGAAATATTTTTATTTCGAAGAATTATTGAGAAAACTAGACATTCAATTCATCCATAATGCAAGAAAGGTTCCATCCTTGTAAATCAAAATTAAAAATCAAACCTTCAATTCAGATATTATGGATTTTTGTGTGAATGTGTTCGGAAAAAAAATTTTTGTCATACCTGATAGAAGTTCGCAATTATTGAACGAAAATTATACGGATGCCATTTCACACGAAACAAATTTTTCATCTTCCGATTTATATCCATTTGAATGTTCGTTTTGTTGGCAATCGTCGGAGGGAGCTTTTCTTTGTTCCACGAGCGCGAACGTCCCTTTATTATCACTCTGTATTTCTTAGAATAGTCAGATTTTATAACTATCACATCAATAATAAAGATATATTTCATCTTTCACTGCCTGTTTTCAAGAGCAAGATCACTTCTTACTTATGTCATAATTAAGGATGAGCTTGTTTGAATGAAATCATATTGTGTTTTCATTGGTTTTTCAATTTTCGAGTGAGCTAGATATCTTATTTTGTTTTTTTTTTGTAATTTGTTGTGATCCCCTGTAATTGGATGTATTTCTGTTGGGGATCCTGATTAAATAAATAAATAAATAAATATAGTAACATTTATTTCATATTTCAAATCAATTTAGGAATAAGTATATGTTGCTTGAGCTTGAGAGTATATTTCGAAAGCCAGTCATATTTTACTCTGAAATGATATCTTGGTTTCCTTTACAGTGCATGATGGATCACGCTGTAGAATAATTAATTAAATCTCGATGAATGACTGATGAGAATCAGGCAGTCTTTTCTGAAAGTCGTTGAGAAACATTCATTTTCTACATGCTTTTGCGAATAATGTATTTCGAAATGTATTTATTCATTTCCAATAGAATGTTCACCATCTATCTTCTGCAATCGATTTCTAATAATCTATTCACAAGTTCTTCTAACAGTCATTTTCATGAATGGGATATTGAAGTACTTCTTTCTTCGGTATATTTATAGAAATATCCAGCATATTATTCTCCATAAAATAATGATTATAGAATTAAATGAATCGTAACTGATTTCATGTATGCACTGGAAACTGAAATATGATAATGAAACATTTTTTGCATAATTTCTCCTTATCTTTCATTAATCATCAGTAGATTTGTTTCTTCTTTTAATATTCTGATTTTCGATCGAATAATATTTATGGCCTTACAATAAGAAATATGAGTTCCTCAAGTCACTTCAATTATTGGTACAAATAGCATTCGTAAGCTCTTAAAATTTTTTTTTCGAATATTAATAATTATTCTATAAGGTATAACTACAGGAAATTCAAGGATATTCTCAACAATAATCAAGATGCAACTGGAGTTCTCATCCTCGAAAAAGCTTAGTAAATCTTCATACATTTTAATTCAATTGAACAAACACTGGAATAAGGTGATAATAATTCATTTTCGGGTTCAAGTCAAATGGATTTCGATATAGCTATAGGTCCATAAATCAATCAATTTCTGTCTTTAAATGTTCTGGTATTGAATTTCCATAGGTAGTTGAAGTAATACTCATTTCATAATATCATTATTTAAAGAAACCAGAACCAATTCACAGCTACACGTCCTTTATATTACCTTGCCGAATGCGAAATTCTATAAAAGATCGATTCCTTCATCTATCATGTACATTTAATACTTCATAATAAGTAAAAAACCACCCCTGCATACATTACAAACTCCAATTAGCCGTTTAAAATGAAAGCAATGTCATATTCAATACCACGGCATAAGAGTTATTATCAATTCATGTTGCTCAACTGGGTACATATCTGAGTGTGCTAGTTCATGTTGAAACAGAATTTTATGTTGAAAATGTAAGAAAACAGTAGGTAGGTAAGTTATGTAGGAAATGACGCTGAGGGAAACAAACATGCATTAATTGAGGATATGTGTCTACAGTTTATAATTGAATTCGTTACGAACATACTAAACGATTCTGATCGTAATCTAGGATGGAGGTTTCGCAAACTCTTTCACAGATATTTTGGAATCTTGAACATCGCGATGATATAATAACATTTGGTCAATTCAAAAATCTCGAAATCGATTTATTCAGGCATTTTGTGTAATTTTACGCGCGATGAATTGGATAAAGACTTTTAGAACCTATTGTATAACATTAAATATTTGCTTTGTTTTTCCATGAAAAACTTTGCAGAAGAAAATTTCGTTTCGAGTTCTTGCTTTTGTAGTTTTTAGCTGGAAAATATTTTCGTAAGTGTTCTCTGTCTGATCATGGCGCAGCTTATACCATTATTTGCATCTCAATGACATTAACGTCTAGTGTAACGATATTAAAAATTATAAAGACCCCTAGCAGACTTTCGCATAATCCGTGCTAACATTGTCAAATTGAAAGTTTTATCAAATTTTAGGATATACGAGAATATATTGAAAAATTCTCAGCCTACTATAAAACCAAACAAAATTTCAATGTCAAAATATTTTATTACTCAACATATTCTCCTCTTATGGTGGTATTCTGCTTTCATCTGTAAGCCAATCTGTAACTTTTCATAAGCTTACAAGAAAATTGCAATTCTGGACGGTTTTTAGTGGTCTATAGATACAGGAATTCGTAACTATTTACGATAAATAGTTGAAAAGTGACACTGTCAATGAGATAGTGACAAAAACATTTCCAGAATTGCATTATTTGCGAATCTGTCAATCTGAAACTTACAGATCGATCGTAGGCTACAGATTCGTAACTTACAAATGAAAAGTAGAATACAACCATTAATTGGATACATTTATTACAGCGAACTTGCAACGTTTCTAGACCTTTAAAAAAAAATGTTTTTTCTTGTTCTGCAAACCAGACCTCCACAGCTTTTATTACCTCCTCGTTGGAAGAAAATTGACGACCTTTTAAACGTTTTTTCAGTTGTGGAAAGAGATGAATGTCGGATGGAGCCAAATCTGGTGGATAAGGGGGGTGTTCTAGTAATTTAAACCCTAAATCACGAATTTTTTGCATGGCAACATTAGATTTGTGTGCAGAGGTGTTGTCTTGCAAAAACAAAACACCTTTGGATAGCTTTCCGCGTCTTTTCCCTTTAATTTTTTTTCGTAGAGTAGTCAGTAATGTCGAATAGTAATCTCCGGTTATTGTTCTATCCTTATCCAAAAAATCAATCATGATTACTCCATGGCAATCCCAAAAAACTGAAGCAAGAACTTTTCCAGCAGATTTTTGGACACGAAACTTCTTAGGTCTTGGAAAACCAGAGTGTCGCCATTCCATCGATTGTTGCTTTGTTTCTGGATCGTAGAAATTAAGATGTCTAAAACTCTGGTGTATTCACTGATTCGATATTGTTTTTAATTTCGTGGGGATATCGGACCAGTTTCGTTTTTCCCACTGTAGGTAGCGCTGTTTAGAATTTGACAGAGCATTGTCAATTGATATTTGAAAATAATTTGAATACTTTCCTACGACTTACGAATATGTTGTATTTATAAACGATTATTTGTGTGTGAAAATGTATTAGTTTCGAGAAGGGGTGTAGAACATTCATTTATTCAACATGTCGTTCAGTAAGTTCACGTTTCTGTATGGACAATGAAGAACTACAGCTAATAATTCGGTGTTGTTGGAATTTGAGGCAGAAAAAATCAGATGAACGAACATTCGGGAAGGATATAGCTAAGTTTTATGGCAACTTCAGAAATATTTCAAAGAAACTGTATTGGAAATACGTAATAATGTGAATTGTGAGCATGTATTGAGAATCAGAAATTGATAAATCAATTCGAGTTTGTTCTTCAAATATTCTTCCTGAATGGATATAGTGAAAATTACCTTTCTATCAACTGAATATACTGGATATTTGACCAATCAATTGTGTTTTATTAAAATCATATTGAATTACCCCCCTCACGAATTCAAGTTGTCAAACGGAAATTATCTTGAAGAAGAACAGTAAATACTCCTTTGAACCCTTATTCGGTAGTGTTGAAATGTTGACAAATTTGTTTTTACAACGAAAATTGAACTGTAAATCACAAATATTCCTTAACAGCTGACAAAATGGGCCAGTTCATATTTTGCACTCGTTGATCGATATTCGATATCAACGCTAAACAAAATAAAACGAGAGAGTATCTTGGACTTCCTTTGATAGAGCAAGGATAGAACGAAGCAAATGATATGGTGGCGCCGCCACGAAACTGATCCCATATCCCCGATTTTCTGAAATGTTGATGCTTGCAAAAAGTGACAAGTGCTCACACCAGTGTTTTAGACATCTTAGTAGAAATGTACCCAAGTCTCATCCATAGTAACAATTGGGTTTAAGAAGTCTACATCGTTTTCAAATCGAGCACAGATCGAACGCGATGCTTCTACCACGGCCTTCTAAAGACAGGGGGTTTAGAAGGCCGTGCTTCTACCCTTGCACGCTTTTGGTCTACATTCAAACATTTGGGGATCCATTTTGCAGCAATTTCTCTCATGTTCAAATTGACGTGAACTATATGATGAACGCGTTCGTCTGAAATTTTCAGTGCTTCAGATATCCGTTCAATCCCAATTCGACGGTCTGATAAAATCATGTCAGGAACTGCATCGATATTTTCGGTGACTGACACAGAAACTGGCCTTCCCGATCGGTCATCATCGGTAAAATCAGAGGTAAAATTTTCCTCTTTTGAAGCTTATAGTCCAATTTTTCACGGTCACATACAAAGGACATTGATCACCAAGGGTATTAGGCATATCTTCGTAAATCTGCTTACCTCTTAACCCTTTTAAATACAGGTACTTGATGATGGCTCGATACTCCAATTTTTCGATTTTCACAATTTCGGTGGGCATCTTCTTTCTTTTAATTTATTGCGTAACTGTAGAAGAATTAACCGATGAATTTAAAACACTATACTCTTCATCTTCTTCGAAATATATTCAAAAAAATTCACTTTGAATTCAAGGTGAATTATTATACAAATAGAAGTTGATAACGTCTTGCTGAATTCTATTGAATTGACGAAGTCTGGCTTCCATTTGGGTCTTTTCCTCGTCTGAATGAATATAAAAGTTGATTTGGATTGGAAGTAAGACGAATCTAATTCATTTTGTCTCTGATGAATAATATGAACACAAAAGCCTTGATACGTAATGGATAACAGTATATATCTGAAACGGTAAAGGTGCGATTGAGAGTTGATGTACCATAGCCAAGTAGCAATTCATCGATCATAATAATAATATGGTGATAAACTTATACTTAATGAACTCTCATTAATAATCGGTAGAATTATCATTGACAATATCCATAGATGTTCTTACGATTTACGTAAAGTATACTCATTGATTGATAGAGAAGAAGAAAAAGAAAACTTTCATCAAGCTCTAGTCATATATGAAAAATTTCGAAATTTCATCCAGCTCTGTGTAGCCGTTAGGTCTTAACGAATTTTTAACTGACCCGATATTTTTGGGATATTTTTGGAGGTCAACTTTCGACACCCGTATCTCTCAGAAAACTCATGGTAGAACTGAATATGATACATATTCTCAAAGAGCAACCTCTTCTAGAAGTTAATATTCGAAAAAATATACAAGTGTAAAAATGCGAGCACGAAAATACATCCACAACGGGTTTTAGAAAAATTAATTGAGCACTGTACGATTCTAACTGTCGCCTAATGAGTTCTGTTACAAAGTGAAATATCATAAATGTCCCCAGTACTAGAGTAAAGCTCACATCCCAAATGATCTCAATGAAAAGTTAATTAAGACGTAGAAAATATTTCGAGCCTGGTTTGAAACCAACCTATGTCCTTTACTGAGATGCTGGATGAAATTTATTTCTCATTAGAGAGGCAAGTTCGTGCGAACTTACTGAAATTATAAATTACCAACTAATGAGGAGAATATTCCTTGACATTGATCTTATTTGTAGGCCAACGCGGGGTATCCATTATGTTTATCTGGAGTTCTTCAAATATGCATAAAATTTGCAATCGTCCTCTTTGGATGTTTTCGCTGAATATTTATTTTGTTTTCAGCTATGACTTGAAGCGAAAATTCAAATGAGGCCAAGATTATGATTCTGAGGAGTATAGCATTTCTTCTTATAGCTGTATGGCACAGCTCCACAGGTGAGTTCTCTTAAATTATGATCGATATTTTCAAACCAAACACTTTTCAATTCACATTGGATAAAACTTAATCTCTGCAAATAGCATCTTAACATCTTATACTCATTGAAATATGGATAGATCTATCTCTTTTGAAGGTTCTTTTGAGGAACCAGGTGGATATAATTCTTTTTTTGTCGTTTATTTTGTAAATCGTAAATCTCCGCTGTGCTTGTGATATTGAAAAATATTCGAATTGTGTCAAAATATCAGGGAATTCGTGGTACAGCAATGAACAAATTCCCATCGCCATTTCAGAAAGTTTTGCATGATTAATTACAAGTCGCATGTTTCTAATTTCTTCTTTTCACATTGAATTTTAATACAGACGTTCATGTTGAGGAAGTATCGATGAGATCATAGAAAAAAGCACTTATAAATAACAGCTATTCATTATGTTCCGTATGATATCCATTTTTTTCCATTCTTGACCTCTGACATCCTTCGAAAATCCGTTAACCTTGACCATGGTTTTCTTTCGTGATTTACGCGATCTCTTCGAAATTGAGGTCCCTCATGGTCCGGTATATGCACGGAAAGTGAAGGAATTCGATGGCCCAAGTCATAGGGCATCTTATGTTTTACTTTAATGAGAGAAAGTTTTAATTGGTGTTTTGTTTGTTTGAGAAGATGGGCCTCTGATGGGAAAAATGGTGATTTCTTTTTTGACTACGCCCTCAAGAAGCTCGGAGAAATTTATTGGTTAGCAAAAATATATTCTTTCTTCTGAGAAACCGAATGAAATCATACTCCTCCAAAAATATCCTTTGTTTCTTTTTTATTTCTCATTGCTGTTGAGCACAAAATGGGGAACAAAAAACCGGTTCCATATGACTTTATGAAGAAGTTTTACTCTATCATTTTCGCGTACAGTTTGCAGTTTGATTCAACGCAATAATCCACCGTTACCTGGGAAGAGTTTTTTCAGGTTACTCACCAGATCATATAAATTGTTTCAAATGATTCAATTCGTCAATTCTTTTCAATGATATACTATGATAACTCATGAAAAGGATCAAGACAGAAAGATCTACCACATAACGAGGATATATTGAAAAATTTTTAGCCTACTATAGAACCAAACAAAATTTCAATGTCAAAATATATTATTACTCCACATATTCTCCTCTTGATTGGATACATTTATTATAGCGAACCTGCAACGTCTCTACACCTTTCAAAAAAAAAGTTTCTTCTTGATCTGCAAACCAGACCTCCACAGCTTTTATTACCTCCTCGTTGGAAGAAAATTTGCGACTTTTAAACTTTTTTTCAATTGAGGAACGAGATGATAGTCGGAGGGAGCCAAATCTGGTGAATAAGGGAGGTGTTCTAGTAATTCAAACCCTAAATCACAAATTTTTTGCATGGCAACATGAGATTTGTGTGCACTGGCGTTGTCCTGCAAAAACAAAACGCCTTTGGATAGCTTTCCGCGACTTTTCTCTTTAATATTTCTCGTAGAGTGGTCAGTAATGTCGAATAGTAATCTCCGGTTACTATTCTACCATGATTACTTCATGGCAATCCCAAAAAACTGAAGCAAGAACTTTTCCAGCAGATTTTTGGACACGAAACTTCTTAGGTCTTGCAGAACCAGAGTGTCGATGTTCCATCGATTGTTTCTTTGTTTCTGGATCGTAGAAATGTACCCAAGTCTCATCCATAGTAACAATTCGATTTAAGAAATCTACATCGTTTTCAAATCGAGCACAGATCGAACGCGATGCTTTTACCCTTGCACGCTTGTGGTCAACATTCAAACATTTGGGGATCCATTTTGCAGCAATTTTTCTCATGTCCAAATTGACTATATGATGAAGGCGTTCGTATGAAATATTCAGTGCTTCAGATATCCGTTTTAGCCCAATTCGACGGTCTGATAAAATCATGTCATGAACTGCATCGATATTTTTGTAGACTGATACAGAAATAACTGGCCTTCCCAATCGGTCATTATCTTCAATGAAAAGTTGACCTCTTTTGAAGCATGCAGTCCAATTTTTCACAGTCGCAAACGAAGGACATTGATCACCAAGGGTATCATGCATATCTCCGTAAATCTGCTTACCTCCTAACCCTTTTAAATACAGGTACTTGATGATAGCTCGATACTCATATTTTTCGATGCCTTTTCATAACAAGTGCTACAAAGGTTCTCGAAAACTTTTTCAATTGAAAGTATTTTTATATACATACCTATGTTTTTCCCCAATAAATTCATAGCTTCAAAATTTATTTTCTTATATTCTCTCAAGTCTCAATAAAATTAATTTTCAAACTTTGTTGCTTCACAGAGCGAAGTAAAATTGCAACCTCCTATTGTATCCAGTTGATTCTCAGATCTATAATCAAAACAGTGATAGTTCATTCAGGAAAGGAAACAAACGAGTTAACTTGCTCGCTAAACATCTCTGAATAATACTAGGAAGGTGTTGATGATTGAAGCAAAAGTGAATTCACTTTTGCGTCTGGTTAGTCGTTCCATTATATGATTATGTTTGAGAACGGAATCGTTCATTTGAGAAGTGGGTCAAATAGGTATTGTTGATGCAAATTATTCTCAAGTTCATTGAGGAAAATCTCTTGGCATTAGACCAGATATTCTGTTATGAATAATGCGAATTCAAGTTTCACTTTTAATCTTAACTGAAAATTACTCCAAGTGAAACTTAGTAGGTATACTTGGTATTTCTTGGAGAGGTTGATTCGGATATTTTTGAATCTCCTCTATAGTTACAGAAATGTTGTACTGAAAATTTCTTGGGGAAAGAACCCTACTCCAGGAGCCTCTTGCAGTTACTTCCGAAGTAGCTATATGATATTCTTGTGCTAAGAACTATAGATAAATTGTAATTTGTGTCATAAACCTTCATTGAACGTGAATGTACTGGATCCAAAGGATTAATTCAGAGATTTTTATTCATGAAGTTATCTCTTTTAATTTATTATCTTTTATATATGACAGCTGCTGATACTTCATCAGAGATAGGGTGTAGTTTTTTAGAATGGAACATTACATAAGATTCCAATTCTTCCATATTTAGCATCTGTAAAATATCTGACAGAATGGATCTACTGAACAGGCGATTTTTCTCCTATTTATTTCTCCATTAAACTATGCAATTATGTAAGATTGTTATAAGATTTAAGAATGTCAACCTCATCAGACATAATAAAATGACCATATTATTGAATTTCAGCTTTATTTCCTTGTGATGAAATTCCGAGCTGGTGTTTAGTATGGGTTATTACCAGATAGACGTTCGACTTAATTATAGAATACGAAAAAAATATCGAAAGTTCCTTCGACTTGTTCTACCGGACACGTTTCTGTCTGCAAATGCTTATACACCTTCTGTTGTCTGGATTACTCTCGATTATCTAGAATGTGACACTTTTAGATTATAAGTAGGTTAGCTGATAACCTTCTGAAGAATTCCCGATTTTTTAGCACAAGAACCCTCGTTTCATGATTTATGTTATTGAAATCTGACTTACACATCTTCTACAACTTCTGTTTACACATCACCAGGAAAAATACTTAAAATATACATAGAATAGCTTAGCTTTTGAGGACTATCTCAGATATTTGGAGAAATCCAAATATATTAGCCAAATGTAGAAAATTCCTGATATTTTTCAGAGACCTATTATGAACTGAAAACCTTAATAAAAAAAGTACAATGTTTTCTCAAAATCTTATCTGATTCGTTGATTTTCAATTTACAACGTTATCGACAATATAATATGAAATTTGAAAAATTCTTGATGAAACAAAAATTCTTTGATTTATAATGAAAAAATATACTCTTCTTTTCAGCATGTCAATTCTACCCTCCTGGGGAGTACTTGAGATTCGTCAGAGTTCCAGAAAATTTGAAAGTTGGAGAAGAGATACTTTCAATACAAGTGCACCCCAGAAATAGACTTCTTCTTCAACCCATTGATAAGGTGAATCCAACATATTTTCACATTAGGCAAAACTACGTTTTTGTACCAAATATATAGTCTTTGGAATCTATCGTTGTGTTGGGTGGTAAATGAAAAAATATGAATTGAAGTTATATTCTTCATATTGTGAAGAAATCTCTAGTCATTTTGTAAAGAACTCCTCAAAAATATCAGTACATATTATGGAACTTCATTGATGGAGAAATGAAAAACTTAAAATGACCTAATGTTCTTTTCTTCTTGGAGAATGTATTCAATAAATTATGGGTTGTCAATTGAAATAAGCGGTATCTATAAAAATCTATCACCTTTGCTCATTGGAACATAGACTTATAATACATGGACTCACTGTCACGTGACTTTTCAGTAGATCGAGGGGTTGTATGCATTAGAGAGAGAAGGGCTTATGCGTTTTGATCGAACAAGAAAGAGATGAACTGATTCCGTGTGGGCAATGTCAAAATCATATGATGGATATAAACGCAGACGTTGCCCACAATACGTTGAGTATTATTCACATTATATTTATTCTTGAATGAAACTCACATAATTTTTATATTTTTCATTTCGAAGGAATGTTAAGGAATTCCTGTTTGCCTTCTCGGAAACTTGTTGAACATTTATTATGGAAAATTTTTACAATTTTCGCAGACTTTGCCACAAGGTGTTGATACGTTGATTATTATTCTCATTACATCTATTTTTGACTAAAACTCACATATTTTTTGACATAATTGATTTCGAAGGAATGCTATGGAATTTCTGTGTGTCTTCTCGGAAGCTTGTTTAAAATTTATTGAAGAAAATTTTCGCATAAACTTGTGTTCTTTAATCTTTTGACAGCTTGCCCACAAACTCTCCATCTTATTCAACCAACCGACTTCTCTCTCACATGCGGAGTCCATGTTATTTATAAGTCTATGCATTGGAATCATAATAAGTTTATAATTTACGACTTCTCGCATTTGTAGAGAGAATGGGACTCATAACTTATGATATGGATTTGCCCCATTTCTCCGCTAAATAAATATTGTTTTTTATTCCAATTTCCGCTACATCACAGCCTTTAATATCAGCTGCAGCAGTTCCACCGTGAACTCTAGAAGTAGGTACCTTTACCTGTTAGAGATGCATCATTACATCCACTGTTTATAATCCGTTATAAGTGTGTTTATATGCCAACCGTTCCTAGAACGATACGTGTCTCGATGAAGACCATGAAAAAATTGGAACAAAATTAATACATCTTTCTTTTCAGATCGAAGACGTCCAATATTTCACGTACCGAGATGTAAACAGAACAACAATCTCGCTCTTGTTAGCGAAGACTTTGGAGGACCTGGTTGATTCGGACCATCCCAGGAACGTTCTTAAATTCAGGATTTCCTGCGACTTCAACGACGGAGAAGATGTGGTAAGTCTCTCATGAAGTTTACCATAAGAAAACAGGTTCATAGTAACATTACTGTGATCAGAAAATATGGGAATTTAAACTTCACATCAGTAGCTCAAAATTGTGGTAATGCCAGCTTCTGCGATAACCGCATTCATTCTCTATGAAATATTGAATTCACCGCAACATTGCTTGAATTTTCTTTTTTTTTAATGCATGCTTTATCCTTCAGAAGCCTTCTGAAGGTCGTGTTACAGAGTTTCCTCTCTGCGATGGAAGCCAATTAGTGCCAAATGATTTTCAGCACTTTCAATTATGCCATTTATTACACAAGATCATATTTCCCAATTATTTAAACGTCTCACTCTTTACATGCTAATGAATAAGAAGCACAAAAATGAACTTCGGGTTGACATGTCATGCTTCGGTGAGAACAAAGCGTGTGTTCAACAACGAAAAATAATGTGCTAGGAAATTATGACATCGTTGATGAATTCCGTTGTCGAAATATGAAATGGTCGTTTAAACATTCAAGTAAAATCTTTCAAGATATCAATAATGAAGGTCAGGTTCTTACATTTTTCCAAATTCTTCGTGTTTGCAGAAACTCGACAATAAATATCATCCAGCTGTTGGTGAAAATTTCTTTTCGATTGACGATAATGCCCATCTTCACCTTAATCGCTTGGTATGCTAGAAGTTCATGCTATTGAAAGCATGGACTGGCCTGCTCGCTCTCCAGACATGAATTGCATCTAAACATCTTGAAGCGAACATTTCTGACATAAAATATGTGGAAAGTCAGTTATCCCCATCAACTCTTGAGCAGTGTATTCCGAAAGGAAATATAACAAAACCTATCCAATTGTAATAGTGAAGGTTCGAATTTTGGTATCTAATAGCCAACCACATCTTGTATTCACAATTACGAAGAATACTTACTACGAATGAATCTACACGTTGACTGATAAATTCAGAGCCAGTTAAAACCCCTCTAGTATCACTAGTATCAGGTATTATTATAGATTGAATTCATTAATCAGCAATCCATGGAATATGTTATCATGTTATTTGCAATGAAATTAGAATGATGAAAGGCGTAGCAAATCTCCATCAATTCCGTAAATAGAACCTTTTCAATTCTGTCCTGGGAGATATAACTTGGAATTAAAAGAAATTTTCAATCCTAGCAATTTGGAACAGATTAGGCGTAATAAGTATTGAATATTAATGTGTGCTATTAGTGGGCGGTAGGTTTGGATAACTGCATTCGAAAATTGACATGTGAAATGTTACTTTACCAGAGGAAAAATAATGATTAATTCTCTTAGTCTTAGTTATTCTTTGCATTTGTGAATAAATGAATATATTTTATTCGGGTGATTAGTAGATGCCTACATCTGAGTTAGAATTAACATATTTATCCCAGTTGCTCAGGAAGGTAGAACGATAATATTGATTCTTTCAAAACTTTGAAAACTAATCTAGCAAAACCCTCTCACGATTCTTGAAATTCAAGCACGTTGAAAAATTTTTCCGAAAACGTTTTTTTATACATCAGGCAGAATATTCAAAAAGATGAACCTCACCAACTCTCTTGAGGAGGACAGTGAGGGGTTCCTCACTGTCCTGAGTTCGAGAGTTTATTTCTTCTTGTACAATATCGTAATGGAGTTCATTTGTTTATCCTGTGTTTGAATAAGATTTCTTTTTTCCGTTCTTATTTCAATCTCTCCTCAATTGATCTCTGGGTCCCTTTTTATAAATTTTCATCTTCCTCTGGGTCATAGTCCATTGTTCTCCAGAGTTCTTGATTCTGATCTGATGAACCTTCAGTGTTTCGAATAACTTCTTTGCTTTCCTCTGCTATTTGCTGCGAATCCTCAAGCAACTAATCCATAGGTCAGTTGAGGCCTGGTATCTAATTTTTATTTTGTCTCTTTCGACTTCTACCCACTTATCAGTGGGTAGAGTGTTTATGGCTGCTTTAGTTTTGTCGATAGGTTGCTTGATATGGCTTTTGCATGCCAGTCAATGTCTAGGATAATATACAAATATTTAGCTTCATATTTCCCTTCGACATCCTAGCTTTCAACCTTGATTGAATGTGGTTCGGAGTTTTCTCTTCTCTGCTTGGGTCTTCTGCCCATTGAGCTTAATTTTCCACTTCATGCACCAGGCGAAGAAATTATGTTCTTCTTCAGGCCACACCACATGTAAAATACCACCAAAAATCTGACAAATGGACCACTTATCAGTATAAAATTTTCTTTTTGATACATGAATCGGATGTAATGAATTTTCCCCTCAACATCTCTTAGGGATTTAGCAACCCTCAATTACTGTAAAACCTCAGGGGATCATAGTAGTATCATGTTGGTTTCTGGTACAGTTCCAGTGTTTACATTGGGAAATATTGTTCAATTTACGATTTGTACTAAAATGCAGAGGGTTATTGGAAGTGTCTTCACTAGTTTTTTTAACGAATTTTTTGAAAGGCACCAAGTTCGTGTAAGCTAATCTAGCTTTGATTTTAATCCGAAAAACAGACACGAATACCACACGAGTCACTTGAATCAATTGCCGAGGAATTCAGAGAATGAAATCTTCTGAATTCTCCAGAATTGGCCTGAGGTTATTCCGTCTTATTAAACTCCGTATAAGTACCCATATTTTCCTATTGCAACATCCACAAAATAACGATGTGCACAGATCCCTGATAGCAGTTCCTTTTGTATGCAGATTACGTCCTCGTTGTCCGTAACCGTCTATGTGGAAGATGTGAACGACCATGCACCCGTTTTTGTTGGTACACCGTACAGAATCACAGTGGATGAGTTAACACCTGTTGGTGAGTATTTACTACCTTATTGTTCTTCCTAATGTCCGTAATTAGATGGTCTGTACAACTAATCACGTTGGAGGTTGTGCGGAGCAAGTAGGCATGAATGATATTTCGAAAGGGAGAGGAAATATAAATTGGTAATTCAGCGAGTAGCTCGCAGCCCACAGAAATACTCTGCTCTCTAGACAAAGCACGGGCGTAGCCAGGGGGGGGTTTTGGGGGTTCAATCCCCCACCGAAATAATATAGGTACATGATATTAGTTTCAAAGTGTCTCACTTTATATGTCAAAATCAGAAAAATTTCATTTCATACCCCCCCCGAAACTCAACCCTGGCTACGCCTATGAGACAAAGGTATTAGGGATGGCTGTATTCAACAGAAAACGATTCACCTACTTGTTGAAATCAGAGTGAAAACTCGTTATAAACTCCCTTCTTGACTTATTAATATGTCAATATACCTGCGATGTAATTAATGTACAGGGTGGACAAAATTCGTTGTCCACTGAGGGGATCTCAAGAACTATAAGAGCTAGAAGAAAACGGATGACAAATTTCCCAGATCTTTTACAGAGAAACAAAGAATGGTCAAAATCGTAGCCTTCTTAGGATTCTTCGTTTTTGAGTTATTAGTAAAAATTGAGAATTTGACAAATTCGAAAAGCCCTTTGTCTTTGAAGTTACAGATCTGAAACTTGAAACTTCTTAGGCACTTTTATACGTAGAATCTACCGACAAAAGATTTTTTTCCAAAAATAACAAATTCAATAAAAAGTTTGCATTTAAAAAAACAAAGTTCGCCTAATGATTCGAAATGAAAAAATATTTTGAGCTCGTCAGTAGATTCTACTTAGAAAGTGCCTGTAGAAGGTTCAGATCTGTAGCCTTAAAGACAAAAAAGTTATGAGAACTTTTCGAAATCATCAAAATCTTATTTTTTGCTAATAACTCAATAACGAAGAATCGTAAGAGGCTACGGTTTTGATCATTCTTTGTTTCTCTGAAAAAGAGCTAGGAAATGTATTATCCGTTCTCTTCTATCTCTCTTACTTCTCAAGATTGGGGAGGCAGAAAATCACTATGATGAAACTGTGATCAGAAAGATACATGTCATCAATTCATTTTGAATTTTCAACACCATAATAGGCATTTAAAATGGCCATTTTCCTGCGTAGTTTTCGAATATCAACGTACGACATCAAACATTCTGATATTTTCCCAAAGACTTGAATAGATACTGCATTTTTTTATGAAAGACAATTGAAGAGAGAAATTCTATCAAAATCCCCTTACTGGATCACACTTTTTGTTTTACGTTCATCTTGTAACTTGTATCCTTTTATTGATAACCATCGATTTCACATGGCTTGAATTCCCACACACGACAGGGAAGAGGAAATTCCCATTCTTTCTCCTTTTTATCAGAATCTGTATCATCTCGTTTCAACAGTTGCAATATCCAGGCGATTCTCATGAGGAATCATTCTGCAGACATTTGAAAGTGAGAATGGTGTATCATAAATCCGATCAAGTCTGCGCTCATTCCGTCAATAATGAAAGGCGGCAGAGCATTTCATCCACCGAGAAAGAGAAATTGCTGAAATTCCAGGATTACGCATAAATATTCACTAGACATTTAAACCTGAGGAAATGCCATTATTTCTTTTCGAACTGAACGGATGCAGATTGTATGCCAAGGAGAGAGTCGATCAATTGCGAACAGATCGATCTAATCTCATTCTGCACCGCAATTCTACATCAGATCAACAATAGATTGTCTGTAGTACTTATAATCTGCAGAAAAAATTATTGTGCTCGCGATGTTAGTATTTCTACAGAAACAATACAATTAGGTGCTTCTTAAAATACAAGTTCATCATTTTCTTGCTTTATACCTTTTATTATCGAAAAATAACTGTATTTTTGATGGTAAATATACTGCAGCCACTATGACCAACACAATCTGTGCGAAATTCTCCGCAAAAATGATGCCTGATAATTGGCGATCTTACAGCCTCTGATTATTTCTGGTTGAATAAGGGATCCTCCACAAAAATAGGAACATTTATGGTGGACCAATATCCATCAATTATCGATACCCTTCTTTTCAGGTTTAACACTCTTCAGAGGAGTAAAAGCTATCGACAGAGATAAACCGAACACACCAAATTCGGACATCCAATATGCCTTGGTGGCCGGAAATCAGGAAGGAAAATTCGCGTTGGATAACAGTCATCTAGCTTACCTCACTCTCAAGAGGCCGCTTGATTTCGATACAGGAGATAGGGAATTTGTTTTGACTGTTTCAGCATCGGTAAGTTTGTTGAAAATATTCCTCGAGAGAAAAAACACTTGTCACACGTTTCTATTCTTTTTTTTTGTTCATTCGTCTTCCAATTTTTTCCCCTATTTCTGTAACCTAATATTAGGTTGGGGAAAAAGAAATCCATTATTTTCACTTTCATTTCATAGCTTTATTTACCATAGTTACAATCATTCGTTTTGGCTCAAGTATGCGCCTAGTTTTTCAGTTACTCGTTGCCATTTAGGAGGTAATTTCATAATGCCCCGTTCTCATAACGTCTTGTTCCTATTGGTAAAAACCTGCGTTAGCCAGTTTTCACAAGCCTCTCTTGAGGACAACTTCACACCACCAAGATAATTTGACATCGACAGAAATAGATGGTAATCGCTTGGGGCCAGATCCGGACTATAAAGTGGATGCATAAGAACCTCCCACCCAAGGTCCTGGAGCTTCTGGAGGGTCATAATAGACGTGTGCGGCCTGGCGTTGTCCTGGTGGAATGCGACACCTCTTGTATTGGACAATTTTGGCCTCTTTTTATCGATTGCTGCTTTCAATCGATCTAATTGCTGGCAATAGAGATCTCAATTTAGCGTCTGACCATTCGGCAGTAGCTCATGGTAGAAGATACCTTTTCAATCCCACCAAACGCACAGCAAAACTTTCCGGGACGTCAATCCTTGTTTGGTCATCATTTGGACGGCTTCACCGTTCTTCGACCATGAAAGTTTTCGCATGACATTGTCGTCATTTCTCATCCCCAGTCACCAGTCTCTTCAAAAAAGGCCGATTACGTTCCGTTTGGCCAAGGAATCGCATTTTTTTTTGTCCGTTTTTTCAGCTCGTGCTGCACCCAAACATCAAGCTTCTTTTTCAATCCAGCCTTATGCAGATGGTTCAAAACTGTTATCGTTCGGTCATAACAATGAAAAAACGTTTTTTGCTAGTATGGTAGTACATGAATTCCTCTTTCCAACGAGTATAAGTTTGTCCCAATTCGACACATACATAACGATGTATAGGTCAATAAAACCATCTGTCAAAAAAATAATGGATTTCTTTTTCCCCAACCTAATATAATCGATCAATTCCACAACAATATAGCAAGATCAGAGGTATCACATTCTCACACGAATTTGTTAGTTCCATTTCAAATCATCAGGCAAATTTTTATTTCACATTATGCAACTGTTCATGAATAATTGAGAAGTCATGCACCCTCTGGAGGAGGGTAAAGGAGTTCTCTAAATGCCAACCCCATCTTTTTTGTGTTAGAAAAGAATAATAAAAAAGGGTTGTTAAAAAAATCATCAATCATCAATGACCAAATCATCATCAGCAACAAAAGGTGTACCTATCCATTTCTGATGAAACAAGATACAGTTGCCATGATATTTTCTGATGTAGTTTGTCATTTATTTACACAGTTAACATGCCCTTTCTCAGATTCAGTGATTTTTTTTGTCCGTCATCACCATCAGTAGGTAACCACTGTCTTTTCATCATTTTAGGAAACAGTACCAAATAACATTGAAGATATTGATTTGTTTTCCTCTGGAATTTTGGTGTAGTTAGGAAAATAACGTTGAAATTGCAAAAACTTCAACTCAATGTTTGAACATAGCATTATACCAAAGATTATAGAGTTTCTCTATTATCTTTGCATATGATACGTGCTTTACAGAATTGTTTCAATGAAGATGTTCAATTTGTAGAAACCGCCATATAGTTTGAATCGTGTAAAATATTCCAATACGAAGTGCATTCTCTCCCAATACGTTTAATTCGAACAGTTGCACAATATTTAATAAGCTCAAACCGCCAGAGCCAATCGTCATACCCACTGTTCTTACTTTTTTCCGACCATCAGACCAAGAAGATCTAATCGGTTCCATCGCGAAAATTGTGTTGGTTCAATTTATACCCGATAACATGCCATGGTTATACGCTTTCTTGACCATCGCAGTAATATTTCATTTTCGTAATCCATAACGATATTGTATTTCCAACTGAATCCTCATCAAGTGCAGTTTTATTGGACTTCCGTATCGATTACTGAACGGTTGAATAATTGGTGGTCGAAGAATGATGAGATTGTTGCGTAATGGAGCTTAATAGAACTAGGAAATATTTGTTCGTTATTTTTGAATGAGGAGAACACGTGCATAAATGAATATAATGAATATTGATTGAATATAGTTTTGATTTCAATATTTCTTCTCATCGGACGCATGTAAACGTTATGTTTGTATTGATTTTTCCATAGATTGAAACTGAAAAAAGGGAAGGGTTTCTTATATAGTGTAGAAGAACCGTAAAGCAGCAATAAATAAAAAAAGTCCATAAAATATTGCAAAATTACCTAGGTAATGAGTAAAAATCACGTAAACAATAAAAAATTCTGGTAATTCAAAAGCGATCAAAACTAAAAAATATACACCTCAAAGTTTCGCTGTATATACATTATCGGTGGAGAGGTAACGGATGAATGTATAGAAAATTTTTCCGTTATTGTAATTTCTATAATTTTGTCGTGTAGAAACCAAAAAAGAAAGAAAAAACGAGAGGGATATTGAATTTTATATTTCTCATAATAAATAATTTTGAAATTTCTAACCCATCTCGAAAAAGAATCGGTCACCGAATTAATTGCTTCGAAACCAACCTGAAATTCATATTTTGTGCAAGTGTTGAGTTTACCATTATAGAGTTAGTCTATAATCTTTGTATAGTCTTTTCTTTTGTGTCTCACTCACATCAACAGCATTCTATCTAAAGAATATGCTATTACACAGACCGTCGATTTAGTGTACATCAAATTTTCCTAGGTAGATCAAATCCAGGTACTTTTTTTGAGGGATCAATAATCAAATCTTCATTGAAGAGACTACACGAATTCCATTCTGATTGCCAAAATTCCTTGTGACTATTATTCGAATAAAGATAATCGTTATTCCATAAAGGTTCACGAGATTTCAATCTGGTACTTCTAGAATCTGGTATATATGATATACCACTGCCACCTGTCGGCGAATATGAGGTGTTACGATATTTGAAAGAATGATAACCAATGCAGTGGTATAGATCTGATGGTTCCAGTAACAATCCTCATAGAAGCATGGAGTAGGGTATCGATTTTATTGACGTGAGTACTGTTGAACCAAATAAAGCGACAGTACTCAGAACCAAAAAAAACTAAGGCCAAAGCTTGCATCAACATCCCCTAAAGAACCAGCTAATTTTTGAAGTTATAATGAAATAACTGCAAATTATTCTTGTATAATAACTCTTTTTTCAACTCTCATTTATTCATGGTTAGTTGGAAGTGATCAAATCTGGACAATTGTTATTTATCAGTGGAGAAAATGAATTTTTCAGTCCAATTCATTTTTCATAAATGAAATGCATTGTGAACTGCAATGATGTAACTGCACTTATTGAGGCGAACGTTGAAGCAGTTTATAATGAAAGATTGCCACTTGTAGATTGAACAATTAAAAAATTGATTTGAATTGCAACAGCGTCTCTTAGTGAGTCCTATTCCCTTTCACCTCTCCTTACATAATTATATTATTTTGAATAGGGAATCGATTTATTGAAAGGTTTATTCATTGGACATATAAAATAGATTTTAGGCCAATTTGGATCGCTTAGAAATTTGTATCTAATCATAAAAGAGGTATTCGAACGGAAAATTTAAAACTTTTCATATATTCTCTAGGACAGAGGTGTGCCACCCAGATCTGCAAATGCAACCATCCGAGTGCTTGTCATGGACAATGATGATTTGAGTCCGAAGTTCACCAAGGGAGTTTATAGGACGAAAATCTCAGAATTTTATCCTTTAAAAGTGAGTAGTATCCTATAGAATATTTTGGTAAAAAATCTATTAGATGTTTCTCAATATTATAAAAACTCATAGGTATTAAAATTATTCCTTGGTAATTCCAGAAAAGGAATAGAAGAAGACATTTTTTCCTATATGTTCCACTTCAAAAAGAAGTTTCTAATGTAATTCGAACAGTTTGTTTTTGTTTACTCAATACTTGGAATAATATGTTTCACAATTTAATTGTCCCAATTTAATTCTCTTCATAAATCTCTGCTCTATAGATACAATTTCAAACATAACTCCTTCATTTGAATATTCGGGTGATAAAAGATGAAACAGCAGGAGAGGGAATAAATTGAGAATGAATTTCTTGCATAACTGGTGGAACTAGAACATTTCCTAGTGATTTAATGAAGTATCGTCCAGTTTCAATAGGTCACATTTTATTCAGAATGGGTCTCTATTTGCATTTTCTGAAGGTCAGAGGATTTTAGAGGGATTTCTTTATTTCTGACTTAAAAAACAGGTTCTTTTTTCTGTTCTCTTGTTCGAAATATCAACAAACAAGCATATCAACGTTTTTGATTCGTTATCACCAAATCTTCAATGAATTTTTCATCCAACTCTTTCGGGTATGCGTGTTTTGAAAAGAATGGTCGAACTCTGCACTAAGCTCAAGACCACTCTTGGACTTCTTCTTGAAAATTTGATTATGAGGCTAAAAAAGAGCAATGAAGAAAAATACATACTACCATGTGTCTCAGAAAGAAAATAATTCCTATTCAACATATTTTTATTAGTTCCATCTACTCTATCAGTACTTTGAGTTATCTTATACATATGTACTATGCGATTAAATGAAATTAGTTTTGTTGGAAATGTTGCAATTTAGGCTTTAGCAGCTCTTTGATGAATCTTGGCAGTTATCTTATTCTGAGTGTTGGCCTCATCGCATGGATAATAAAAATCAGCAATCTATCCAATTTTTATAGGGAGATAGAATCCACAAGCGGATAGATTTCGATCCACCAATATTTGCCTTCGATCAAGATGTAGCAATAGACGCACCAATAAGGTACGATATAATAGCTGGGAACGAAAGGCACCTCTTCTCTCAAGATCACGTCAACGGATCGATATTCCTAGAGAGAGAAATTGATTTGGATTCTGAAAGGG
This sequence comes from Coccinella septempunctata, assembly GCF_907165205.1. NCBI lineage: Eukaryota > Metazoa > Arthropoda > Insecta > Coleoptera > Coccinellidae > Coccinella > Coccinella septempunctata. The sequence continues at coordinate 23,684,291 of NC_058194.1, forward strand.
CCCTTCCGGGAAACACTTTCGTTTTGCAAATACAGGCCTCCCAACTAGATAATCCTCTGAAAGCAGGTGTAGCTAGAGTTGAAGTGGAAATAGTCGACTTGAACGACAATCTACCGGAATTCGAAGTGGATTTTTATAACATCAGCATCGTGGAGAACCTTCCGAACGGATTTAGTGTTTTACAGATAGTAGCTGTGGATCAGGATCAAGGTAAAGACCTGCAGGGATATATCGATGTAAATATACGTCTTGTCAATTTCTTCAGGTGATAATGCTGACTTTACCTACCAATTGGACGATAAAAGTGGGGCATTCACATTGGATTCGAGATCTGGATGGCTGACAGTAAGTACAGACAATTACAAACAAGGCGGACTTACTCTTTTTATATGCTAAAAGACATATGATAGGAGAGACATATTTCGAACCATCCAATTTTAGTAAACGAAAGTTGCTTCCTCTCTATATGAGAAAATAATTACTCTCAAGGATATTTATATCAATTTAGTAACATGAGGGAAATATTCTTTCATTATTAACCAACACGAACATTGTCGTGCTTTGAGTTCACTATACTATACATTCACTTTTTGTTTTTGCTTCGGCCAATGCCTCATAATTAAGATTCTCTATCGTGAAATATTCGTTTGTCAGTAGAATACTGAAATTTTTACTCATATCTGAATTTCAGGTCAGGGACCAGGCTGTTCTAGATCGAGAGAAGAGGTCCTCAATATCTATGAGAGTTTATGCTAAGGAAAAAATGCCGAGTATGGTTACCAACCAAATAGGATCTTCTTCAGTAAATATTGAAGTCACCCTTCTTGACGCTAATGATAACAATCCCTCTTTCATACCAAACAATTTGTACAATTTTATGACAACTACTGATGTGAGAGAAAAAGAAACTATCGGAAAAATACGTGCAGTTGATCCAGACTTGGGACGAAATGGTTTGGTAGGCATTTTTGCTTCCTCCGGATTCTGTGGATGTATAAAAAATGATGAATTTTTGCAGGTGATGTATTCGATTCAGAAGGCTTCGAATATTTCAATCCCCTTCAACATCGATCCTAAAACTGGTTCTTTATACGTTGAACATACTCCTCCAGTAACAGGAAGGCATTTGCTGTTTGTTGAAGCTTTTGACCAACCCCAGAATCCTAGTGAACGAAGATCTGCCTTGGCAGTTGTCTCGGTTGATGTTAAGGCACCAAGTTCAAAGGGTGAGATTTTATTTCATACTCATAACGAATAACGAAATGCAAATTGGGGTAAATATGCTTTAAAAGCATCAAAAACGCTTGAGTGTCGAATGATTATATAAATGTTTAAAAAATTTGCCTTTTTTTCGAATTTAATGAGTTCACAAAAGTGGTGAATCTTAAGATGAAAATTTCATAAGGATCCCCGTGGGAAAAATTGTTGTATTTGCTGATTTTAACTTTCGCCCAAAGAGCTATTGAAATCATGAAATTGAGAATGACATTGCACTCTCATCTCTAATGATCTGCATGAAAGTCATAAAACACTTATCTTGGTGAAGGAAAGTGACATTACCATAAACGTTTGAGAGAATTGTTGCACTTAACCACATTGCTGCGGCTGGGAATGTAGCTGTGACATTATATTTATGGTCAAGTAACTTATAAATGACTATAATTATTATTGTTTCATGTCTGTTTATTTGGGAATGATTCATTGTATGGATTTCCTCCTCTGATCAAAAGCTTGAATTCACCATGAGCTTGAAAGTGATTGAAATAAAAATTTTGCTTTGTCTGTCATCGAATTTGTACATTACCTTATTTTCCAGGTTGTGTATCTATTCCCCTATTTTCTTCTACTCTCAGTGGGTTTTTACATTTCCAAACTAAGGTTTGGACCATACAACATTCGTATATTGTTGAAGCTGAGTGGTTAATCGAAACAAAATTTGGATGCCAAGATATATGAGGGTTTTCTATCACTTTGGCTTATGCTTCATGAACAAATTGACCGATTTCATGTGGTTGTTTCATGATATTCCATTTGTCGGTAATAAAATAATATAAGTTCAACTCTGAGTACATAAAAAACAGAAGGAGGATAGAGAATAATCATCAAGGTTCCGAGTGTTATGGGAGAATATTAACTGCTCATCTAATGACCACCTCATACAAAATTAAGATACATCCATTAAGGACAACATTATTTTTTTTAGCGAACAATCATGGACTTCCAGATTTCATTGGCGCACCTTATGAATTTTGGGTTGGAGGCAACGTAGGCATCGGAACAAGCGTTGGACAGATTCGTGTTACCAATATACCGGATACTAGAGGTTTGATGTACGATTTGCTGCACGGTTATCATGAGGGTGGTAAGATATTTTCCAGTATTCGGAAAGAAGTTGGATAAAGTATCGCCTCTTTCAGTGCCCTTTGCAGTTGAAGAGAGATCTGGAACGATAACAGTTGTAGATGAGTTATCTAAATTCAAAAGAGATAACTACGATTTTGAAGGGGTTGTTACGAACGATGAGGATGTTTATTTGGTAACCAACGTCACCGTTCACGTTGTTGACCCTCAAGATGAAAAAACGATACTGATGAAGTGAGTTTGAACTGAAATTATGATGATATAAGTTGGTTTATTTTGTTTTCTTTTCGTTCGTCATCACACATTAAAGACTAGGAGGGGGATTATAGGGTACCTAGTATAATATAGTGTACTTATGCATTAAAAAAATTTTGAATTTAGTTGTTTCACTGATCGTTATTTCCAGGACAAGTGCAGCTCCAATAGAGTTTCATGTGAAGGAAAACCTACCAAATGTTCTGATAGGAAAGTTGGGTTTTAAGAATACGAGTACAACATCACTTAAATTCTCCATTGCGAATCAGAAGGACGTGACAGATCACATCTCTATAACGTCTGATGGTACTCTCTTCACTATAAAAGCGTTGGATAGGGAGATGAGGGATGTTTACCGACTCACAGTCATAGCCGAGTTTACCAAAGGTCACACTTCTGGAACAGGTGAGTTGAAATTCTTCTTAATAATCTTAATTTTAATACCTAATAATAGGTTTGTTCGTTGAGTGGTTCGCAACAGTTGTGAACTGTACAGAGCAAGCGCAATTCCATTTTAGGGTAGCGAAAATCCATTTATGCTTGCTCTGTACAGTTCACAACCGTTGTGAACCACTCTACGAACAAGCCTTTTACGAAGATAACGGCGTGCTGAACTGCGCACGCTCGAGGTCAGTCTGCTCGTATTCAACGGATTTCGTTAGCGCAAGCGCTACTATCAACATATTTTATAGAAAAACATAATTTCATGTTTTTCGGGTTAGATTTCGAAGGGAGTGACAGAGTAACTGATTGAAATCCTCCAAGGCGTAATTGTAGTCATCATCATAACTAGTCCAGGTTTATCGAAAAATCGATGACCTCATGTTATATCTTCCTCGAGAAAATTCGTATATTTAATTCACATCAATCTTATTTATTCATTGTTTTTATTCGTAACTCATAATATGAATAATTATTGTGATCTCCTTCTGTTTCTCCACTGAAGACTGAACATATCTTTCTTCACAGGTATTTATCAAGTAACCATCTTCGTTGACGATGAAAACGACAATAGGCCAATGTTCGAGAGGACCAAATATGAGGGAAGAATTCGAGAAAACAGCATGTCAGGCACAGAAGTGGACCTGGATTACCTGATTCACGTGAACGACAAGGACATCGGCGATAACGGTCAATTCACAGTGTCCATGTTTGGAAACGGAAGCGAGATATTCAGATTGGACAAGAACACCGGAAAGGTCTATTTCATCAGTGCAGACTCCCCGCTTGATCGAGAAGAGACCGAAGGCTTCAACCTTTTGCTGGTGGCAAAAGACAAAGGAGGAATGAGCAGCGAGGCAAAGCTGATTATCAGAGTTGAAGATGAGAATGATAACGCCCCTAACATCAACCAATTTTACGTGTATAAAGAGGTCGGAGTTCAAGTTTTGGAGTTCGATATGTTGGGAAACAGAGTGGGACACTTTGGCGAGGCCACGAATGGATCTGAGGGAGTTTACGTTTTGACCCAGGCTTATCAAAGGGCTAAGAGACCCAAGGATAAATCGTCACCTATGATAACAATTCCAGAAGATGTCAATATAGGTCAGTCAACCATTTTTGTAATCGCTCAAATCAAATATGAATCACCAAGCATTCCAGAACGTTTGAGGGTGTTTTATTTTCACTATTTACACACATGATGATCAGTTTTTAGGCTTCCTTTATATTTAGATCTATATCTATACCTGCAAATCAAAACTGTCTTAAATAAGTCGTGATAAGGCATGAATATAGCACACAATAATTTTCAATTACAGGTTCCTCCATAATAAAACTTGTGGCTCAAGACGCCGATGCTCCAGAAAACGCTGTAATCAAATACGAAATTGTTTCGGAGATGCGACTACAAAACAATAATCAGGAATCTCCGAATTCAATGCAATTTTTCATGATCAATTCAGCAACTGGAGAAGTTGGTGTCCTCAAAACACTACCACCCGAATCAGAATTTCGTCTTAATATATCTGCCATGGATAAGGGAGGATTGAAAGATCATATTCTAGTCAGGTTGCTGGTACGGGATATAAATGATCATCCTCCGGTGTTCAAGAAATCTTGGTATAACTTCGACGCTGAAGAGTCTACCTATTACAGAAGAGTCCTTGGGTCCATTGAGGCTGTCGATGCAGATTTTGGTTCTAATGCTAATATAACTTATGCGATAGATTTCAAAGATGAAACAATCGATCTTCCATTTTCTATATCGCCAACTACAGGTGTTTTGAGTATCAATGGGTTGCTTGATAGAGAGACTCAGGATAGATATCGCTTTTCTGTTATTGCCAAAGATAACCCAAAGAATGGCAGAAGCTTGAGTAGCTCAGTTAGTGTAGAGGTTAACGTGTTGGATGTGAATGATAATCCTCCAACATTTTACGGTTACGACGATGTTGTAAAACTACCAAAAACGAACAAGAAGGATGATAATGATGTTCAGGAGAAAATTCCGATTTACTATGCCACAATTGCTGAGAACAGTCCTATAGGTGAGTGATTCAAGTTCAGCAAGAAATTTTTGTTTCAAATGGCAATTTCTCTCTTAAAATTTCAATTTTTTCAGGAACCCCGGTGACTAGGGTCTTTGCCAACGATTCAGATTTCACAGGAAATGGCAACGGACTCCTATTGTTCGACATCCCCTTCAAAAAAACGAAATCGAATCTATTCAGTGTGGATTCCAAACAAGGTGTAGTGACAACGATTGGGAAGCTAGATTATGAAACTGATAAAGTACACAACGTCACAATCATAGCTTCGGATTTGGGATCACCAAGCTTGAGTTCAACAGCGCTCTTGGTTGTTAAAGTGATCGACGTACCGGAGGATCTCAGGCTCTTCGAAAAACCAGTATTTGCCCATAGATACTATGAAATTGAAGTTGAGGAAAATGTTCCAGTGCCGATGAAATTGCTCACGTTGAACGTGACTGATTTTTACAAGAATTATAAGTTTAAATTCAGCATTGTCGCGGATAAAAATGACGACGTGAAGCAGATCTTCAAAATCGATCCTAGAAATGGCACATTGTTTGTTGTTAAAAGTCCGGATAGAGAAAAAAGGTCGAGATATGAACTCATCATTAAGCTTGAGGAGTTTAAAATACGGAGAGATATGACTGTCATGGTTTATCCAGTTTCTGGTGATAGATTGGGAAAGTTGGGTAAGTTTTATAACATTATCCTTATTATTATTCTAATCTAAAAATATGTGTCTCAAATAAGTTTTTAAATCCTGTTTATATTGCAGGTTTAAATGAAGTGAAAGTTATTGTAAGAGTTACGGATGTAAACGATAATGCTCCTAAATTCACTACAATGGGAAAACCTATAGTTGCTGCCATACCTGCCTCTGCCAACTACGGATTCCATATCGTACGACTACAGGTAGAAAATTTATTACTTGGAATTGAATTGAAAAGTTTTTCCGAATTGGAGAACGACAATTCCGAAAAATTGTCGCTCCAATAGTGCGAGCTAGTCATGAACAAACGTAGATAAATGCCAGAAAAGTTGAAAACATCTAAACAGAACTGCTGACCGGTTTTCGTATCATTGTCCCTCGTCACTCATTAGTACAGTGTAATGATACATATTTTAATCGGAGAATGGGGTCTTAAGCGAAGCCGGTGGGCTGCTTTGAGAAATATTTTCAAATTCTCATCAAGGTGCGCCACCTGTCCCGCAAAGACTGAACCAAAGCTCACTCGAGTTGGGCGTCCACTTCTCTCTTCGCTAATGTGATAATGAAGTTGATAATGTAAATAAATGAGTTGTCAGGCGAAAAGTTTCTAGAAAAATTTCTAGAAATTTCGGTAAATTTCAAAAAACCCCAAAACGGCTGGATGGATTCCGACCAAAATCATTAGATTAAGGCACATCGATAGATTCAAAATTTCGAATTGTCCTTCCAGGCTAGGGATCCTGATCTAGGCCTCAATGGTGAGGTTCGTTATCAGATTCTGGGACGTGTAGGAGAATCTTCGAGGAGATTCGCTATCGATCCAGTGACAGGACAAGTGCGCTCCATCTCTAGTTTCATCAAAGATGCTGGAAAGGTTTTCGGTTTCGATGTGAAGGCTACAGATCGAAGGGGTGCTGACGATGGAAAGAGTTCTATTGCAAATGTTTTTGTGAGTATACTAGTCACTCTTCTTCAGCTTAGATGGCAACATCAGATTTGTAACAAATACCCTTTAAATTCAGATGGTAGTGTGGGGAGCAATTATTCATATGGTATGTTTCAGCTGAATACGATTTTTCAGATGCGGAGCCATGAAGTAGTTCAAGATTAAATGAATTCGAATGCTTTAAAATGAAATATAACACTCAGAAATTCATTGCTTGCACACATTTTCAATAATTGCACTATTATATTTTTTGGTAGATATGCTAAAAATTTAATATTTGTTATCAATTATCAACAGAGTATTCTAGAAGATGACATTTAAATTTTAGACAAATATCTTTGAAAAATAGGAGTAAATAGTTATGAAATATTAGCATTTCTAACACAAGGAAACGCTATACTTTCGTGCATGGAATTTGTTAGTGAACTAGAGGTAATTTTGTTCTGCTAACTACAAAATAATGGTATTTTTGATGATTCAACATTCTGGGGTTGAGGCTATCCATTTACACTGAAAATTAAAAGTTGGAAAGAGAAGGAGGTGTTCTTTGTAAGGTTCATTTTTGAATTATCAAGTAGCTTACCTGCTAATAATTCTTTATGATCCACACAACGACAGAATAAGAAATTTCCTCCTGAGGAATATTTTCGAAATGAGGTCATCCCTCCCACCCTGTTTATTCCCCCGAATTTGCAAGAACTGGAGCGTGAAAAAAATAACCGAACTCAAGATATATGAATATCCCGATACTTTCCAGGTTTACATATTGGACGAACAGAACCAGCTCGTTCTTGTGATGGGATTGAAGCCCGTCGAGGTGGAAAGGAGCATAGATAACATAACTTCGTGAGTATTTGAGCGAGCTTATTGTGTTTGCTGAGTTCTCATCTCAACAATTTCAGGGCTTTGTACAATGTAACCGGCTACGACATACGAATTAGGAAATTGGAACCGCATTCGGAGAGGAATCAACTGGAGGCCAGCGCGTAAGTGTCACGTTCTGCCCATTTCGTATATATCTACGTATATTTTTAGTTTCTCCCTTAGACAAGAATCACAACTTTTATTACTATGAAAAAACAACAGAGCCGTATCTGGACATGATAATGCTTTTTTTCAAATTAAAGGGTGTGCCATGGTTTGTCCCATTTGCATGTTACTACTGAACGCATTTCCTCTGGATTTTCCACATTATACAGTGCGCGTCAGAATTATGGAACAAATTCATTCTTTCAGAGGAAAAATATCAGGCAACAAAATCATGACACAGATCAATTTTTGTTTCACTTTTACCAAATTTTTATGCATTTTTGAAGGATTTTTGTTGCACCTGTGACATCAACCCTCTAAATTTTTTGAATAGGGAAAGTGGGTCATGCGGTACTTTTTTGGCAAGGTATTTGTATCTTCTTTACAGGCGTGCAGAAATTTTCTAGACATTTTTTTTTAATTAGTTAGTTCAAAGAGGTTTTCAGTATGTGCACTTTGTCATAGCTCATTTACTTTGAGACGATGCTACCTGATGAAATTTGTCACCGAATGAAAGTCCACCATTACAGTTTTCCTCATGCACAACTTTCAACCCCCACGAAGCCTTTAATGGAGAAAAATCAATGGAGTGATATTGAAAATTTATTTCGGTACCACTAGGAGAATCATTGTGCATTACAAGATAAGTTAAATTAAATGTTCAAAATGGCCACAAACGTTAAGGATGCAATAACCACAACGCTTGGGGTTGAAAGGGGTTGTAAGTTGTGCATGAACAAAACTGTAATGGTCGACTTTCATTCGTTGACAAATTTCATAAGGTACCATCGTCTCTAAGTAAATGAGCCATTACAAAGTGCACATGCTTAAAACCTCTTTGAACTAACTAATTTAAAAAAAAAATTCCTTGAACATTTCTGCACGCCTGTAAATAAGGCTGTAGATAAGATCTGGCCAAAAAAGTACCACATGACCCACTTTTCACTGTTTCAGGATTGTGTTGCCATATATTTTCCTTATGAGAAAATGAATTTGTTCCATAATTTTGACGCGCACTGTATAGATAGGTTGAACCTGTCCCAGTTAAAAAGTTTTGTATGGTAGATGTAAGCTGAAAATGTGATACAGTTAGTGAATATTTCCTTCAAGATAACGCCAACGGTAATAAAAAATACTTATGTCCCAGTTATCTGTCGTCAGCAACATCATTTTCATTCTTTTATATCAGCTTTCTTCACGTATTTTTAACACGTACAATGTCTTATTGTTAGAGATCTCTTTGAAACTGGGCGATGAAAGTAACAACTGCCCGAAAAGAAAAACAACTATAATCGCTGTAGGTATCGGTGAAGAAAATTCCTAAAGTGAATGAAGTTTAGAACTACACGGGGTGCCAATAATTATACGGAACGAGGCTTTATGAGCTCAGCCTGTGAGATATCTCGGTTACGAAAGTTACGAAAACTTGAGATTTGGGTCGGAATATCATTTTTATCGGCTCTATAAGCGTAATGATTGGGTTTGATGCTGATGTTTTGTTGAATTTTCGAAAAATTAATATGACTCAAAGACCAGTGTTGCTGAAATAATGCGTATGTTATGTAATTATGAGTCAATTTAATTTTTTATGTTCTTTGTGATAAATTCGAGGAAAATCTAAACTATATGAAAGATTTTGATGTCAATAGAAACATTCAATTTTACGACTTCCAAAGATTCAGGTTTCTGTTTGTTTCAGAACGGATATGTACCTATACGCTGTAGATCCCCTGTTGAATTCAGTGGTAGATATGAATGATCTGCAACAGTAAGTCGAAAATACAGTAAATTAATTCGTGATTATTCATTAATTCTCTCCATACAGGGTCTTACAAACTAGACACGAAGAATTGGAAAGATCTTTAGATGGCCCTAAAGTACTTGCTATAGCTACTGGACCTATAGAAAGAAGCCATTTCCGAAGTCAACGAGTTCTACTTTCTTCGGTAGAAGTTGGTGTTGTAATTTTGGGATGTGTTGTTTTCATAGGTGCCCTAGCAACAGCCATATGTGTTTTATGTGTGAGGAAGAAGAAGAAACAGTGAGTCTAATTGTTTTTATTTTGGGACTAATAGGGATGGATGAACCATTTTTTGAATAACAGTTTTCAACCAAAATGCAAGCATTTTGGTTGGTATTCCTCGAATTTTCTTGTTCTTATTTCCTTCCGTAAGTTTCATTTTAGCTACTCTCTTTTGAAAAACGGTCTACTTTGATCAGTTTAGAAAAATCTCAAGGAAATTCATTGCAGCATAAAATTCCATTTTCTAAAAACTTCTTCTTTTGCTTCGACTAATATTTCAACCAAAAAATAGTGAATATTATTCATGTTTTCCCAACATCAGTTACTGGCATAAATATGGCTAACCTGATAGGGAAGCAAAACAAATAGGTAGTTACTTATGCGAAATATTTTCTGTACTTTATCTCTCTTACATTCAACACCGAGCTGAATAATATCATTCACAGGCCCATCAGAGAGGGAAAGCAATTTAATTATGTGAAAAAAGTTTCACTCTCGATGATTCTGCAGCTTTTGGGTTCTTTCACATTGAATTTAATTCAGACAAATAAAGCGGTACAAGTCTGGCATTCCAAATTATCGCCAATCCTTCATTTCCTCTAAAGGGTTCATTGTACCTGTATCATTAACACAATGTGTTTTGTGCAAAATTGACAGAGAATGTGGCTTTGAGTAACGAAGTTACGAAGGGGATGTTAGTTTAAATTAAAGAGGTTGAACGAACTGAAATTTGATACTCATGTTTGATCGATGATGGCCGAGATCGTACCTCAGGAACTGAGGGTTTGTTTTGTTTATGCTGCCTCGCGAAACTTCATTGGCTCATTGTCCATTAAAAATTCATACACTCACGATGAATTTTTTCAAGATGATGAGAAATATACAGGGTGTAAATGATGAATACGTGCGAAAAAGCCGATCTTCCAACGGCAGTAGACTGGCAGTTGAAATTGGCAGCCAATCAGCCATTATTCTATCTTCTTGATTGAATTCAAGAGTTGAGATGAATGTTTGGCTATTAAGCTTCAAAAATGTGTTCAAGTCCTGACTTAATCTTGGTATTGTAAAGTAGAAAGATCTATTGAGAAAAACCTTTGAGTCCCCTCAAAAGACTGAAGATTTGACACTCACCTCTAAGAGATGCATATACACTCTCTCAGCTGAACCATCAGTCACGAATTGAATTTTTCGAGAAAAAGTTGTTATCTGTTACTTCGAAGCATTCAATGGCATCCGATTCCTTAAGGAGTTAAACGAATAGGAGAAGATCTTAAGATCTTCGTTGAAAGAATAGATTTGCTGCTTGGCATATATGAAGGTGCGATTCAAGAGCAAAGATGTGTCACTAGTGAACGAAGTCATCAGCCAGTGTTGGCGATAGGTTCATAATGGTAGATTGCAAAAAGATCTTCAAGAAAGCCTTCTGTTGGAGTAGGATGTTCCAGCAATAGCAGAATCATCTGCTATTTTACCCCGAATTTTTGGAATGGACGTCCTTTTCGTTAAGAGTTACAATCATCAGAAATTAATATGCAATGAAATATGATACCTATACCCATACAGATATGACTGACGACTTCATAGTATATTACCCTTACATAAAAAACGTTGATGAGGCCTCGAAACAGCCCAATCTGACCGAAGGGATCAGAGCAACGCACTTGAAACCTTGCCGGATTACCGAATGGATAACCATCTGATGGAAGTCGACGTCGACAAAGAAATTTTCATTTCGGAAAAAAATTCAAGCATGTTCGATAGCTGCGAGTTTCCATAAACGTAACCCCACAAGCCCCATATGTTATAACAATATAAATGAATTATCCCATTACACGGAGTAAATCGACTGAAAAAGCGGTCCCGCGGGTCCTTTTCCATCGAAGTGCCTATATTTCTGGGGGCGTTTTTGTGCCTTAACACTTCTCAACCTAATCATATCATTTGGAGTTGGCGTTATCTTTAATTCAATGTTGTTATCAAGCGGTCAGAGACCTGCTCTGGGTCCTTGCGGAGATTTCTATAACACAGTCTTTACGCATGCTTTCAACAAAAGAACCATACGAAAGGGGTAGTATTCTATTCAGCTTTGAGATACTTGTTTTGTCGAAGATATCATCAAAGAATTTCAAGGCTGAGAAGGAAATTCATGATTATTCTTTGCCTTACTGATCTCCAAATTATAAAGTTCTATTCGTCCTTCAACAGGGATGTGAATTTCTTCATGATTTCAAATCGTTCTTCAGTTTAGATGGTCACCGAAATACCGAATATGTAATGGATTTGTGGTGGTTTGAAAAAATAAAATGATAAGGTAGACAGGTCGCTTCTTATTGTCTCCGCTATCTCTTAGTTTGCCTAAATGTTTATTACAATCTTCTCTTTTTATTTCATTAAGTTTTTTGTGGTTTTCAATATTTTCCATGAGGTTTCAACGATATTCTCGTTCAGTTGCGATGGGTGTTCTTTGATTGTGGATATTATGCATATATCTTTGTGAAATTGTTCATTTGTGTGATACTACGGTACTTTCGACCATTGTTTTTAGCTCTATTCTGAACTTTTCCAGCTCGATGCTGCTTTACGTCAGTAACTATCTCACTTTCGGTATGGTACCTAGTGGTCGTTGTAATTCTGTTTTTGGTATGTCCGATGTACATGTATGGTGGAGGGTGGTGCAGAATCAGTTCTGGTATTGTTCCTTATTGTACTTGCTGCTTCTTTTTCCATATCAATCTTATCTTCTTCTGTCATATCGTTTGTTCTAATATATTGTGTATTTATGGTTCGCGACATAAGTACTATGTCGAAGGCTATCGAAATGTCTGGAAAAATTTCCCCTTTCTTTTTTTATTTTTACACCATTTGGTCATTCCTTGGACCTCTCATTGGCCTGCTTGACTTATCCAAGTCTTTTTCATGGACTGAAATCACAAAAGAGATTTTGGGGCTTCCCTTGATCATTTTTGTGAGAACGAAACACGTCAAATTTGTGTAGATTTTGGGGCTTCTTTTGATCATTTTTGTGAGAACGAAACAACTCAACTTTGTGTTAACTAGACAGCCTTGCAGTAGATGAATGGTGATCAACTGAATTCTAGAAGTTACAGCCAAGAAATTGGCATGTAGTCTAGTAATGATGATATCTCGATATTAGTTGTAGGAACCTATTCAAGGATTTCAAGCGAAACTAGTCCTCTTCGATTCAAACTTCATTCTACTGATAGAAAGAAGAAGCCACTACCAGTATCATAAGACCAAACTTATTACCTACGTATTCTTTTCCAGTTTCCGGATTTTTTTTTTATTGATTTCAATTTTGCAGATTGCTGCAAAAAGCTTTCACAAGACCGCTCAGCTATTCCCTTGCCGCAAACGGAATAGGCAAACCAACATTCTTCTCACCAACGTTCAGCGAAGGGCTGTGCTATGAAACTGATGGTCATCGGTCGTCACACAGACATGGCTACCCTTCAAGACAGCATGACATATCCTGCCCGCGCTACGTATCCTCTTCAGATCATCGTGGTAGATCCAGAAACTCCGGAGGCCTGAAGAGCGTAGCTTCTTTGAATTCGAGTGGTCAGGACTCTGGAATTGTGGAAACTCCGCAATGCCAGTGCGGAAATTTGAGCAGTCATTCTTCGGAAGAGAGCAGGTGAGAATTTTTGGTAAAAATGTTGCTTCAGACCGACCAGAACTGAGGCCTCTATTAAGCTATTGCATAATTCAGAGTCTAGAACTCAAGTGAAAAAGTTCCAAGTGAAATTAAGTGATCAAAAATACTGGAAAGGTCCTTTTGGATGAATATGGATTTTTATATCATTGAATTTTATTACAGCTACGAGGATTCTCTTCAGTCAGTAGCGGCCCATAGGAGGGGAACCAGAAGTTCTTCAATGAGACACAGTAACCCAACATTGAACGAAAACCCTGCTCCACAAGACCGTCGATCAAGAAACAGATCAATCACAGAAGCCATAGTCCGACCTTCTGGCCTCCATCGTCCGATGTCGATGACCCATCTTTCTGGTTCACCGGCATTTTTAGTTTCGGCTCCAACGCCAGCCCTTAGAAAATCGAACGAAAGACTGGTACTTTATCCTGTCAATCAATAGTAGAGCTTGCTGTTTAGTTAATAAAAAAAAACGAACTGAAGAAGCGAACAACCAGAAGTGATTTCGCTTGTGATATATACTCAAAATTAAAAATATACCTGTCAATCCATGTTAAATACCCGAAGTGAATCATTAATAATTTTATTATTCATACTCCTAAAACTCAGAGAAAAGGTGTTTTCCAATAACGAAACAGGAATTGTTCTCTTGCCTCTTGCCGCAACTTGAAATCTTAAGTGTTGTGGAAGAAATTTTGTTACCAAGAAGTACCTGAACTCATTTTCAACTTCCACAGCGATCGTGTCTAAAATTCTTCCTATGAAATTGTTGAGTTACCATCGAAATTTTCGAATGTATATATTTGTTAATAGAAGAAGATTTTATATTTATAATTTTAGTGTTGTTGTGAAATTGTTTTTATGTTTTCTGTACTTAAATTATTCGTCCTAAAACTCCTAAAAGGCCTCTGTGCAATAGCTAAGCAATACTCAATTCATTGCATATTTATCGATGAATGAAAAGTAAAATGTACATAAACTCGCTTGTAATTAAAATACTATATCAATTAGGACTTGGTTTTAATTATTGCGACCATATTATTACCTAACAGATGAATTTCAGGATAGGTACTAAACGTCAGAAAATCCACAGAGATATATTTCGCCAACAACTTGCCCATTCAAGATAAAATCTCCAAAATATTCTTCCGTAGTGCAGATTCAACTTCTTGGCAACTTTATAGTTGTACTTCTTCCGTATGCCAGTGAACTTGTATCATTAACGTAACTGATCTCGAACTCTTGCATGAACATGACAATAAGACGCAGACAACTGTAGCTTCAGTTGCATGTGAATTCATTGAACTGAAAGTTTTCAAGGTTTGTACGGAATAATTGGCGAAGTTCTCATCGGTATGCAAATATTTTATTCCTATCTAGTAGGTACACATAGGAGATGGCATCTGAATGAAAAGGATTCAGATTGAACAAAAGTTTCCATATAAATGCGAACTAAAAGGTTAGTTTCGGTTGTGATAAATATAGTGCTCCAGTTACAGATTTTGTCGACCAAATGTTCATTTATGGGAAATCAAATGTTTACCCTCTATCATATCTGAATGGATTTTTGCTCCTCGTTTGATAACTTTTTCAGTTTCAGGTAGGGTTTTGTCGATCGCGTTTCTAAGAATTTTGGATTAGTTATTGTTTTACGTGCTTACAACCAACTTCGACTCAAAATCTAGAAATTTGTTTTGAAATAATGCCTAGACTTAACTTAACTTCGAGTGAGTGAAAAGCTCGTCTATCGATATTGAGAAACTGGAAACGGGATCGAACGACCGAGAAATGGACGCCCTAGAACTACTAATCCTGCACAAGATCGGTTTCTGCATCATGCAACAGCGGCTTCTGATTGCTTCTGTTGTTCTGGTTTCGATAGAAACATTTCGTCGAAAACTTCGAGATGTTAATCTATTTTCTCGAAGACTCTTACGAAAGATTCGACGAGTTCAAAATCATTTTCGGCTTTTATTGTATTGACCCAATGAGTACGTGAATTATAACGATTACTCGAGGTCTGTATTGTTCACAGAGTGTCGAGATATTGACGGTTTTTGGATAGTGGGCATGTTCGGGTATGGACCCATTCTCTGGTGCCCACAAATTGCAGACTTATTCAGGAAATTCATTCTTTCAGAGATCGTACAGTTACTGTTTGGCAATTATTTCAATGGACGTACAGAAATATCAGTGCTTGATGATATCATGAATGTCCAGATTTACATAGAGCAAGTATTGACAATCTATTTCATCTGCCTCATGCTGCTATTGGGTCAAATTGCTTATTTTTGGAAGTTGATGGGACAATTGTTGATGAAGCTCTGGAAATTCATAATATAACGCATTTGGCTTTGCCCTCTCAGTAGCCAGGCAATGGACAAAAGAATGTAATTGGTCGCAAGCACTTGTGGCGATATATCAGAGTATTACTTTGGGTTTTGAAAACTTCTGGATAGCACGGCGACGATACTATAATTATTGTTGATACTGACGGATGGAGAGTTTTGTTTCCTGCCCGTAAAGTGTCGCTAGCAACTGGATCAAAAAACGCCTGAAAAACCGAAGTCAGGCAACCCAATTCACGCACGGAAAGAATGAGTTAAATAAGTGAATCAAAATTTAGATTCCTCACCGTTCTTATATTCAAAAGATTGGTGAAAAATAATGGATTCTTATGATACATGTTCCAAAATTTTTGAACCTCCTCAACTTTTGTGGAGCAGTTTATTCATCGCACAAGGCTCATCTCCTGCATTTTGGCCCCTACTGTGTGATATGAGAATAATAATGAAGATGATGGCCAGAGCAACAACTCCTCGCGAATAAGAAAATAGAGAAAACATTGTCCATAACTAGATCAACTTTGATGTTTTACTTCTATTTCAACACTGATATATTTTATTTATCCCTTGTCCATTTCTAGCTAGAATTGAACGAGAGCTGATTGAATTCAAAGGAATCCATCATACATTCTCCAAACTGAAAATCTCTGAAGAGATCAACTGAACAAGAAACAATAAAAAACACATTTCGATCACTTTCATGCAACATAAAGAAAATCGCCGATTTATAGCAAAGAAGTTTCCCCCACAACATAAAATCACATAATATACACATAATAACGTTTCTGAATTCTTTTCGGTAGGGGAACAGCGAAAATGAATGAGTCCTTTACACGGAAGAAAGACAGTAATTTCCTGAAATTAACCATTTATGGCAAAAATGTGGCGCAGACGCTTGGCCGTCACTCAAATCGCCGAATGTTTCCACGCAGACCCGAAAAGTCCCCGCGAAGCTGCCGTTTCCCGGCTGCATTTCCACACGATCCGTTTCCACGAACGGTGGAAATCAGCCAGTCGCACTTGCGTACGCCCGCGCAAGTTCGAAAAACAATAATGAAAGTTGACAGACAATAAAAATTCCTAGAGTCCGGCATAAGTTCCATCAATGGGAGTATTAAACGCATCCTCCGAGTTCGGATGGTCGCGGATCATAAACTGGCCGTTGGTTGAGTCTGATGATGACTTCAAGGATAGAAACGAGGTACCCCCGGTGGACGTGAACGAGATACCGATAGCCGATACCATGCTGGCGCCGGAGTATTTCGGGAATTATTTCGATGTGGTGGTGGCTCATACGGAAACTAGTGATATACAAAAAACAATATTTGAAATTAAAACGAACAGTGCTACATTGGTCATGAATGCTTCGCTGAATACGACTGAATCCCCGTTTATCCCTGAATTAATGTACAGACATTCCCTAGCTATGACTATTGTTTATTGCATCGCGTACTTTATTGTGTTCGCTATTGGACTTGTTGGGAATTTTTTCGTTATAGCTGTGGTTTTTCGATCGCCACGCATGAGAACTGTTACGAACTTTTTCATTGTTAATTTAGCTGTTGCCGATATTCTTGTTATTGTGTTCTGCTTACCGGCTACCCTGATGTCCAACATTTTTGTTCGTAAGTCAATTTTTCTTCATTGAAATTGTTACAATCTGTTCGGGAAATTAGGTCCCTATTCTACGCATGTCAGAGATTTTTATTTAGATCGTATCCATTACTATGGAGAGCCATGATATTTTCGGTTTAATTGACAGTTCACTAATTACATTTGACAAACATAAAGGC
Source organism: Coccinella septempunctata (assembly GCF_907165205.1). NCBI lineage: Eukaryota > Metazoa > Arthropoda > Insecta > Coleoptera > Coccinellidae > Coccinella > Coccinella septempunctata. The sequence continues at coordinate 23,701,899 of NC_058194.1, forward strand.
ACATTTTAGGCAGCTTTCAACTACTGTATTCAATTTTTGTTTCAAGGGATATTCCCTATCAATACAATGATTTTACGTTACCAAAATGACATATCGGCGTATTTTTTTAATGGAAAAACACTTATTTTTAGGATATTTATTCTAGCGAAATAATTTCGTTGTGGTATTTAGTAATGTTTTTTTTTTCCATAGAGAAAAGCTTTGGGATAGATCACGAGAAAATATTATGACCAACCCAACCAGAAATATTCAGAATTTTTGCATTCATATTTCTTCATTTTGAAAAACGAATAGAAAAATCGATACATTTTCCACACGGCATTTTTTATGAACTTTTTCTTATGGGAGTGAAATGATTTAACTTATTGAATTCGAATTTTCACGTTTTGTGAGATCGAACACAAGCATTCACAATGCTTTCATTTTCTCTTGAGCAGAATCAATTTTAGGACCATTTAATTCTAACAATAAACAACATATCGATTGTATGGTCACTTATTTTTATAATTACCTACGATTTTATTTCGACAATTCATCTATTAATACCCTACGAAAGGGGCATGTTAAATACAACACTTCAAAAACATCAGTCAATCCTTAAAGAAAACAGAAAAAGTTTTTATTTCAATTCGAAAAGTTGAACCATTTCATTCCTCTCATGAAAAAATGTTTGATAAAGAACAGCATCGATGATCAATTTCAGCGACAAAAAATATTTACAAGAGGAAGTCAATTAACGTGTTTCAGAGTCTTAATTTCATGTTATTGGCTGAGAAAGTATCGATTCTAATTTTTTTTCTTCGAGCTTCAACTCTTCCCATCTTTTTGGGAAATTATCAGAGGTGAACTTTAGACACGCTATGCTCCCAGAAATGTCATCCTAGACCTGAATGTGATATATATTCTGAAAGAGCAACTCTTCTTGTACTTTTTTCTGCCTTTAGATTCATTCATATTCGAAGAGGAAAATAAAATCATTTCAATTTTCGATATTCGAAAAAGTTTTACTGTTAAGTTCTTAAAGGGGGGGGATATGGCCCCCACTGTAACCGCCATTGGTATAAACATTATATTTACATAATTTCATAGTCCATTTTGAGTCAAGTGTATGCTGTATGAGAATGATCTCCGTAATATCAATATATTACTAGGGTTTCGTATAAAGTCACAACAAACGATTCTTAAAAGATTATCCAAGGCTCAGAATGAGTGCCGTTATGAGCAGTAGCTTGTTTGAAAAAGCTGTTTTCGGACCATAAATGCGCTACCGGAACGTCAGTTCGAAAATGGCTCACGATGATTAATTGCAGTACTCATCTCATAAGTGGGGAACACTTCCCCTAAATTCCTTTTTTGTGTCTACATAGCTTCCATGATACGACCCTTCTATCCTATTAAAGTTCCGAAACTGGACCCCATTCTTTTTGTACAGGAAGTGTTTCATAAATTTATAAGAGCAGTATATAGATGAGACGTTTTTCTCCTTCCGATTTTTGCAGAGTCATGCCATGTATTGACTTGAAGAATAATAATTGTTTGATACCTGAGGCTGGTTTTCTCCCATAACAAGCTCGAGAATTGATGAAAATTATTGCATTATCCTTTTTATGTACTATATTTGTTGTATATAGCTTTAAAACGATAAAGAACATATTCTGAAACTTTACAGGCAATTAAATTGGTGCAAAGCGCATCTGATGTCATAGTTTTCATTATATATAGGGTGAGTCTTTGACATTTCAACAGACGATTCCTAAATTCCTAAAAAAAAACTTTTTTCCTTTACCATTTTCTCAAATTCATCTGAGTTGAAACGATACAGGCTGTTGAATTGGAGAAAATTGTAAAAGATAAAAGTGTTTCTTTCGAGCTCAAGTACAAGTCAAAGACTCACCCTGTAATTCCGATTCCACCCCAATATTTTCAATTAAAATGAGAATCGCAAGCTTCGATGTTTTTCGAATATAACATAAAATAAATGAAATGCAGATTCCAGAGCCATTCTGATATATATTATATGGATAATGCGAAATTATATAACCAAGGATGGTGATCGTATCATCTTTTATGGACCAGAAGTGAGCATCAGTCCCTGTTTAATATCGCAGCAGGGTAACTAGGGAATTACGAAGCGATCAAACTACTGATGTGACTAACAAATTATAGATTGGATGGCATTGTTTCCATGCTTTTTGTCCAAAAACCAATGGGAAATTCATGAATAATGTGGGACTCTTCGCAGAGCATTTCGTTCTGACCTATTTATATCAATCATTTACAAATAGACGTACGACATAAAAGATACTGTATAGAAAAGAGTTGCTGGTGTTTGTGATTAATGAGCTTCAATCATATAAATATATGTTTCAATGCGAAAAATAATTAATCTGAAACTAGCTTGTGAATAGGTATGTACTTGCCAGGTTGTGAACAAAAAATATGCAGAACATACATTGTATCTGCCTGCTGTTGTAGTGGTATAAGGTAGAATTCATATTACTCGAATTTTTATAATGAAGACAGGAAAAAGTGTTGTTTGGAGACCCTCTCAGCCTACGGGTGACATTTTCATTAATTAACCCAATTTTCGCAGGGAAGCGTTTCAGGAATGTGGTTGAGTGAGGCAGAACAAGCAGGCGGAACACATGCCATAATGTTATTCTCACTTGGACTCATTTCGAGCTAACAACTGAAGTTAGAGAAGACAACATTTGCTAGATTGAAACTGAATTGATTAATTATAAAGATTTGTCGAGAGTATCTTTAGTACAATTCACTCGGAAAATAATTCTGATCGTGACTATTTCTTAGGAATATCACTGGAATACACTGCTCAACAATGTGTTCTACTAGTTCTTTTAGGAAAAACGGGTACTCCAAAATATATGCATTTGGTCTTATTTGACACGAAATTTGATACTTTACATCTTTTATATCATGCATTTTTTCGAAATTTTCAGTACTACGGAAAATATGATTGAAAAAGCGCGAAAAAAACCACTTAAAGGGACACATTTAAGCCCCCTCCTGCATTGTATGCTCATTCTATTTGGCTATAGAAGGAATTGTCCTGATATAAAATGTTATTGGTAAAAGAAATATTCAGAATCGGTTTAGTGGTTCCAAATATTACCTCATCGTAATGTTAGTATGTGCATAAATATAGAGATACATCCAGTCCCATATTCATCGTTGAAATAAATGAACCCTGGCGTTTGGAGTTCCCAACTCCATTCGAACTTTCGTTTTGATATGAAAAGCTTGCAGGGAGATTGAAAATGTGGAACAGTCTGAATGAAAGAAAATTGTTCAAAGAAGTGGGATCACTGGGGTAACGAAACAGGGATGGAACTTTCTTTTCAATGGAATTGGATGGAACAATGATGACATTTCACTAATGAATCCTGTATTCATTAGTGAAATGGTTGAAGCTTTCAATCCATGAATTCCGCAAGATTTGGACGAACATTCTTGATTCATGGCGAAGTGGTATTTGAACAATATATAAACAAAGTCATGTAATATTGCTAACTGCTATGTACTATACAGAAACTTACGTCGTTATTTCGAAAAAAATGACATATAACTGAAAAAAAATCATCTGTTGTCGTAAGAGTGTATGCTTTTTATTAGTCGCTGATGAAAAATGCAGACGTTACTTTCATAACAATTCTGAGTGAGTGAGGTATCGACAGACTTTCATATCGATTTTCGAAATTATGTGTTGGCGTAACAGACTGGATGAAAATGTAAACAGAGAACCATCAGATTGATGGTTACCCAGACGTAATTTTTTACCCCTTGAAAGCATTTCGGTTGTAACTTCACTGCGACGTGGAAAGGAGATCTAGATTAAATATTTACCTCAAGTTCTTATGATACATGGACGCTAATGGCGATTATTTTTTGGGAATACTACACGGTGGGAGAATTCTTGTTATATTCTGGAGAATTTTCAACGTATTATATTGACGTGTCCAAAAGAATGGACAATAAGAAGTTTTTTTTTATCAAAATCAGCGATCTTTATCATTGACTGAATGAGCCAAATCAAAGAAACTCAACAAAACTTACAATTTTTGAGAGATCCGAATATTTTGTTATGCTCAGATTGTATATGTTTACGACATCTTGATACATGCAATAATTTTTTTCATCTGCTTTGTTTTTCATTACAATCAGCCTTCGTGAAGCTTTGTGATTACAATTGAACTAAATTTGAGTTCGTGTCATATTTGTAGATTTTTTCAGAATAACCATAAATTCTCATCATACATGTCACTTTCAATGGCCATGCCGTTACAAAAAATACATTGTAATAAATTCGGCGGAATGTATGTTTATGTATGAGCTCCAGTGTGCTCCGTTTTCACGGTCGACATCAAAAACATCTTTGTCATCTTCTCTTCATTCATCTTCCTACTCTCAGAGATTACACTTTCAGAATACTGCCCCAGCTTTCATATCTGAAGGCATAACCTCCGAATATTTCTACTGGAAATGAATGAACGTAAAAAATAAATTGAAACCTAGGAGAATTGGAGTCGAAACATTTTGGGCATTCAATGATTTATCACTGAGTGACCCATGAAAGTGATGTGTATTCATCAACTTATGTGATTGCTCTCTGAAACGAGAAGAATGGACATTGATTGACATTTCTTCGTTTGCAATCTAACTAAAAATCCAACCTGAATGGAGCTATATTTCCACAGCTCTGTTGGGATTCCTGAAGATTTACCCAGCCTGAATCTTGCAACTGCAAATTAGCAGTTCATGTGAAACATCTCGTGCATTTGTATCTGCTCACTGCCATGAACACACGAGGCATGAAAATTAACAATTAGTGGCTTCACGTTTACTGAAAAGGGTGGTTTGAAATCGAAATTAAACATCATATAATTCTTTGAACAGAAGCTTGAAATTCATCTGTTTTTCTTATGTGAAATTTTTGACACTTTATTTTCCACTTCAAAACTTGTTCGATAACCATTTCTTTTAGCGACTGCAGCTTGCTGCAGTACTTTGAAAAATACGATGCAGCGAAAACAAAAGTTAAAGATAAATAGAATGAAAATTGTCGATGAACAGCAATTCGATAGAGTTGTAAAACTAACTGATGATAATTTCCCAAACATATCTGTGCGAAACGAAAGTTTTCCATTCTATTCGTAAATATAAGAAGTCCAACACAGAGATGGGACTTGGTTCTTTGCCAACTCAATATCGGATGGTCCTCAGCGATATAGGGTTATATAATGGATGCAGTTACATTGACCTTGTCTTTCGGCAGTATATCACCATGCTGGAGATCGAAAGAACACGGTAATGACCTATATACTGCTCTCCAAGAAACAGCACTTAGGACAGACGATTATGGGTTTTGATTCAAAGTCATCAGTTCACCGAATTTTTTAATATCTTCTTGGTTTCTGGAAAAATGTATGTCCCGTTAGCGCAAACCTATAGTTGATATTTGATCAAAAGCCATAATCTAACTGAATTAACTGAATTTACCATTTCTACGACAAGTTTCGAAAACCTCATCACAACTGTTTTGTAATCTATTATCTACTGTCTATCATTTCTATATCAATCAAAAAAGATAACTTTGATCTTAAATTCAATAAAATTCAAATTCAATAACAACACAAAAGTGCCACTACCACTATGAGGGTGGGTGAAGGTTAGCTTTCCTACCCTCAGTGAGTTCCTGAACTGCATTATTGTTCTCCCTCTAGGTATATTATTGAAACAGTCTTAAACTTTTCTTGAACTCAGTTCTTTTCAGTCCGGAGGTATACCAATAATTAGATTATGAAAACCTACCCTGTATATTGTTCATCGATTGCGTGTTGACCTAGTTATATTTATATTTCTCCCAAGCTTTATTATAATTGGGTTTTTTCCGATAGTATTCACACATCATCAAGATTACGTAGGTGACATATGGATAACTATCGCTCGTTCTGGAATCATTGTTAGAATCATACTAATTGGTACCTTTTAGGTGTGAAGTTCATGAATGGTGATAGTGATCAATTTTTTTTTTTTACGTGTGGATTTTGTCTTTGTGAAATTAAATCATTAGTGAAGGTAATACCACCACTGAAATTCTAAGCTGAGACTTCTCATATATTTCAAACATACATATCACTCACTCAACTCCACTGAAAATGCTGTGTGATGGCACAAAAAGTTTTCATCTTTAGTTGAAACTGGTTCCTTCAGGCCTAATAAATAATACCTAGTACCTATCCTAGCTGTTACACTTATCGACATCCACATCACAGAGAAGAAATAACACATTTTTGAGAAACATAACAATTAGGTATTGAAGAGATTTTGAGTTGTCTATTTTCGTTGATCCATTGAACAATATACGAGGGGGGGAGTCCGGGAGACTTGCTCAGGTAGGAGACTTGAACCACCTCAAATATTTCTATTCAATTTTCGCGTATCGTATCGTAAATAGCTTGCGACATACTCTCGCAGCAAGGCACAACTAGTGGCGACTCCATTTTGGCTACCATCAGAACAGTTCGGGAGTGAGAGGGTTGAACATGATTTTGTTGTTAGGAAGTAAGAAATTGAATAATTTTTGTTTGTTACACTGTCTGAAAAGTTTAATAGGTGCTTGGTGTTATTTGGTTTTATTGCTTTCATTGATTCATTGTTTCACAAACAATGAGCCTTTTTAAAAATATTTGTACAAGTTTCAAGAAAACATCTGTTGAATAGACTAAAAGGGAGTGCGGCAGACTTGATCCATGCTATGGTCGGGAGACATAATCAGTGGTCCAAGTTTCCCGCACTGAGCTCAGATATTAGTTTGCTTCAAAAAAAGAAAATTGAATAATAGAAATCAAATATAAAAAAATACACAAAGGCTCAAAAAAATGAGAAACATCTCGGAAATAAGTGAGAGTGACTCTGAAATAGAAAATATGTACTTCTTACGCTGATATATCTGATGATGAAAACCTTGACATAGGATATCGTGGACTTATGATCAAGTCTCTCTCGCCCCCTGTTCAACTCTCTCATGGGTTAGGGAGACATTAGAGAATTTTCGGTTCCTAAAAAAAGAATTGCTGTACTCAAAATGTTCATCTCAGCATCACTCTACTATTATCTATCGTTATTTGGGCATGATATATTCACGAAAAAAAAATGAGTTTCTACCATTTATAAATATAACTTGAGTGGCTTCAGAGTGAAAAGGGGTTTAACTCTCCCGGACTCCCCATATATTTAATTTATCTATTTCAAGACCTTATAGGAAAAAACATCCAAAGAAGAAAATTTTAAATAAAGGATCTTTCGGTAGATACTGTTTTTTGCATTATTTTTGTTAGTTAGTTAGTTGACTGTTAAATATCTTAGATCATTAGCAGTTTTTATTCTTCGAATAGTCTTGAGTGAAAAATGTGGAATCACTCTTTTACTTGTAATAAAATTGGTTATTTTCTATTTGAAATTAAAATCATCTACAGGGAGTTGCATTATCAAAAAAAAAACATTGTTAACATTATTATTAAAATTTCCTTCGTAGAATGAAATGTTCGTGAAACTCCTAATAATAAAGTGGTTCAAGTTTCCAATTGAATCGATAGAATAAACAGGTTGATAACTCAAAATTCAGACAGGCAGAATTTTCACCACCACGGTATTTTCCTGGGGAATATCTGCATTCGAAGACAGGCTATCATGTAAGAGCCGGACCAGTGGAACTCATTACGTTTTATCGACATAAATCAGGGTTATTTCGGCTTAACCCAGTTTCAAGTTTGTTCGTAATACGACATTCCATCATCCTGAATTCAAATATCCTGCTTAATTGAGTTTCGCCCGTTCAGTCATACAAATATAGCCAGCTCCTGACCAAATCTGGATCTGAATTAGGGATATAGATTTCCTGCATCAAATTATGTATATTGGGGTGAAGGTAGTGTCATCCCCTGCGAACCCGGGCTTGCGAATTCCTCTGCGATGGCTTTACCCATCATTTCATCTCAGTTGTTGGTTTTATCGATCACCCGAAATGTCCGGAGAACGCTAAATTTATTGACGCAAAATGAATGAATAATATTTAAAATTTATTTTCAATATTCATTCTCTAACCTCATTTATTAGCTGAAGCGAAGTTATAATTAATTAATTCGCTCAAACCAGCTCTTTCAATCTCATTATTACATTCATTTCTCCTTTCAGTTCCAAATAAATCAATAGGGTCGGATTATTCTTAAACATTCAGATTTAATCGAATCAGAAACATTTCAACGAGTGAAATCGACATTCTAGAGGAAGTTTTTCGTGCCAAGCGCAAACAGGAAACAATATCCGAATGCTAAGGTGCACCTAACATTTGGTGGAACAAAGCATTCTTTCGACAAAGAAATTCCCTCCATACTTCGTTCTTCTACTGAAAGTAAACAGAAAGAGGCAGTGCGAATCCTTTGAGTTATTCCAGAAATTTCAGAGGCGAATGACTAGGAAATGTTCCTTTAATGTTACATTGTGAGTTGTGACAACAGAAGATGAGGGAATTCGAAAAACTGTGGATGCTGTATCGATCGAACAGAAGTTTGATTCTGAGATGTGAGAAGTTATTGGAGCTATAACATACATTGTATGACCAATTGTATGGCTATACCATTTCAAGAAGTAACAGTGTTTCTACACAATGTCCATACCACACATACAAAACAAAATATTTGCCTCAATGATATGATACAGGAATTATCTCTCTTATTCTTATTAGTCTTATCAGTAATAAGACACGATATTGAAAGTGGTTGTGAAATTGTTCGGAAAATACGAAGATATATTGAAATCTAGTTAGCCTAGACCAGTTCCATGCATAAAAAAAATATTGCGTTACCATAGCAACGAACAATAACTCATTCATTCATTCATTGCTGTATCCCGTTACCGGAAATTAATCTACAAAAAGAAGAAGAAAAAAAAAAAAAAAAATTCGAACAGACTTGTAACTTCTTAGTGCTAGTTGCGATTGTGTGCCCTCCTGTGACTAAAGAGACCCAACCGTGACCTGCAGATCCTTCCACACTCAGGGCATGGATAGTCTCCAACCAGATCTGGCCGCCGCTGTATGCTTCTCGATTCTCCATTATAACTGTGGACCAAAGACCTCCACTGTGACCTGTCTAACGCTAGTTGTTCCCAGTTATGATTAGCATTAACTGATTTTAGGGATTGATGTAGTGTATCCTTAAACCGCTTATACTGGCCTCCTGGTTTCCGGGCTCCCTCAGTGAGTTCGCCGTATAGAGCTATTTTGGGGAGTCTTGTGTCTTGCATCCTCAGAATGTGGCCGCTCCATCTGAGTCGGGCCCTCGTTACTTGAGTCTCAATTGTTGTACAACTCGCGCGCTGCAAGACTTCTGCATAACTCATTAGAAGTGTCAGTGTGAAGTTTGAGGTCAAAAAAGTAAACCAGTGTTACGCAATAAATCAAAAGAAAGAAGACTTCCACCGAAATTGTGAAAATCGAAATATTGGAGAATCGGGAAGGCCAGTTTCTGTGTCAGTCCCCGAAAATATCGATGCAGTTCATGACATGATTTTATCAGACCATCGAATTGGTCTAAAACGGATATCTGAGGCACTGAATATTTCATACGAATGCGTTCATCATATAGTTCACGTCAATTTGGACATGAGAAAAATTGCTGCAAAATGGATCACCAAATGTTTGAATGTTGACTAAAAGCGTGCAAGTGTAGAAGCATCGCGTTCGATCTGTGCTCGATTTGAAAACGATGTAGACTTCTTAAACCGAATTGTTACTATGGAAGAGACTTGAGTGGATTTCTACGATCCAGAAACAAACTAACAATCCATGTTCTGGCGACACTCTGGTTGTCGAAGACTCCAAGACCTAAGAAGTTTCGGTCCAAAGATCTGCTGGAAAAATTTCTTGCTTCAGTTTTTTGGGATTGCTATGGAGTAATCATGATTGATTTTTTAGATAAGGGTAGAACAATAACCGGAAATTACTATTCGACATTTCTGACCACTCTACGGGAAAAATTAAAGAGAAAACACGCGGAAAGCTATCCAAAGGTATTTTGTTTTTGCAGGACAAAGCCCCTGCATACAAATCTCATGTTGCCATGCAAAAAATTCGTGATTTAGGGAAGAAACATTTTTTTTGAAAGGTCTAGAGACGTTGCAGGTTCGCTGTAATAAATGTATCCAATTAAGAGGAGAATATGTTGAGTAATAAAAGATTTTGTCTGGTTCTATAGTAGGCTAAGAATTTTTCATTATATCATCGTATGCCACTGTATTTTGCAATGGGAATGAAACAATATGATAGTCTATGAAAAAGTCCGGAATTCGAATTGAAATAAGAGAATGGAGATAGATGTTTTAATCATCTAAACTATTTCGTAAAATTTGATTAAAACTGAGCGAATTGTTGGGAAAACTTCAAAAGTACGGTCTCGCACACAATATAAACGAAGAGGAACGCAAAAGAGTGTTGAATCACATCTACGAACGTCAGTTGAATAATGACTTCGAGACTTCAATTCTGTAATGGCTTGAATAGGAAATCAGGCAGGCTGGGTGGAATAGATCTCTGTATTGTGAATTCAAGTTCACGGATTCGAGGCAGACTGAAAAAAAAGGATATATTGTTTCCCTACCCGCATACTTCAGGGAACGTCCAATTTTTTGGCCATCATATAAAATGCTTTGCCTCAGTTTAGTGTCTGGGAGGTCATAATATCCAGACGTATGAGTATATCGTGATAAAACTCGAGGTCGTTGCTGATAAAATTTTTCAGTTTTCAGAAGCTTAACTTAGATAAATGGACTATAACAATGAAAATAAAGAATTAATTGGAAATTAAAATTTTTTCCAAAGTCCCAGCAGAATGAGAATCGTCAAAAAATAAAAACTATGCTGATTAAACTCCAACAAATCAGGTTTTGGAAAAATAAATTGTGAAATTAGGTACCTGGTGGCATAATTCAGCTAGTAAATGAAGAAGATCAAGGGAAAATGATTTCTTGTATTTAACTGATGTGGCCAGTACTCTATAGCTTTGTTTTGGTTCGCACTTGAGGCGGTTCTGAATCGGTTCAAAGTAGTGGAGCAGCAATGGTGTGGGAAGCTACACGTATGCTACGCGCGAGCTTACGCTGAATAAATAAATATGCGACTGTTTTGAACCGTTCTGGAACCATCCTAAAAGCGAACCAAAACAGGCCTTATAATCATCCATAACTCACCTGAAGATGCTATTATGCCTGAGAAACAAATATTTAGTGGCAAATAACTCATCCTAATGAAAAGCATGTACAGTTAGATTCGGGTGACTTGGGACAGTCCTGTAACTTGGGACAATTACCCTACTTGCAGATTTCTTTTTTTCTTACCATTTATGAGTGAAGGGACAAACTTATAAGATATAAGATTGTGTAGCGTTTTTTCGGTTAGTTTAACAATTAATTCCTGTTGAGTGTGCCGTGTCCAGACCGTTTGAATCGACAGGAAAAAATAACGAATTCAGGAGAGTAAAAGCGCGTTTTTTTATGGCACTTATACTTTCGAGTGTCCTGTACATGTGTTTCACTTTGTGTATGTGTAATTTTTTTTCTGGATACGTGGGATATTGGGATATTAGATATGCCATGAAACAAGGTTTTTTACAAATTAAATGGCAACACGGATCTCATTCATTTATTTTGTTGTTTCATAGGGTGACTTGGGACAATACCGAATAGATCTACAAGCGGCGCATTGGCAGCAGGAAATATGCCGATTTTTCGCAGGATATTATTATTTACGTTATTTCCACAAAGAAATCAATAAAGAGTGAAAGAAATCAAAGTTCCCTTGTTTTGTTAAGTTTTTTTACATTTGAGTTGCAATATATTTACTTTCGCTGTAACAGAGGTTTATCATTTAATTTCCTTACCGAATTTCAACTATATAATCACAAATTCTAATTTTTCAAAACTACACACCGTCCCAAGTCACCTATTTCATTTGATAGTTGGGAAATCAATGTATTTTAACTTGTGTCCCAAGCCTACCAACGATAAGTGACTTGGGACAAGTATATTTCATTTATATTTTAATTTATTATAATATTTTATTTTTATTTTACTTTATATCCGAATTCTGAAGCATGGTATATATCCTAATCAATAGTCTGAGCATATTCGAACCTCTTTTTCAGATAAAATAGGTCACCGTTTTTGAAATATGACAAAATCGTCCCAAGTCACCCGAATCTACAGTAATTAAGTTCCTATATGTTCTATATGTCGTCCTCTTTTGGAGTACTGCCACTCAATATACCTGTCGTCAAATGCAAACACCAAGAAAATTCTCCAGACCGCAGAAACCACCTCTCTCAGAGCCATTACTAAAATGAGGCATCCAAGGTATGAACTCTACAACCCCTCCAACAGGCTCCTCAACGAAAAAACCCTGATCAAACCAATTAACCAACAAACCAACGCCAGAACGATCTGTCGACAAAATTTCCATAGAGGGAAGTGAACAATGTGAACATACAAATCTTAAGAGAATTTTGCATCAATAGGAACGAAAATACAAGACCAAACAGAAAACATCCTTTGAACACTACATGAATAGCTTCAAATTACTGTTTTTTTTTTAAATATTGTTATACAATTGTTTAACAAACTATTAAGAATAATCAATGGTTTCTCTTTTATAACCAGGCTGAAGGACCTCGGTCGATGGCCTTCTGAATTTATCCAATAAAGAACATTTATTATTATTATTATTAAGTTCCTAGTTTCGAAATTGATTTCTTATGAAACTGATAATGAGCATTCAGCAAAATTCATTTGCTATATTTCCACATTCATCTTCCAAAGTCTGACAGGGCAAAATCCACCCCAGCTGAAAAATCGATAAATGCACGGTTTCATTCCTCCTCAAATATTAACACTCAAGAGAATTTCCCCTGGAGTTGACAATCGTGAGTTTTTACTCCAGATAATTGACCTATTTTCGGACTAGTTCAAAAATGAAAAAGTATGGTTATATAACAGTTTAGGTGTCAGTCTCCCGACTGTTAGAGTAATTATAAGTTTATTATGACCCACAAAAGTTGCCACTAAAACAGCCCTCCACGTCACCCAACTTCCAAACTGCCGACACACTGGAAGTGAAGTTTCCGAAGAAAAATTGGGATAAAGTGGAATACTTTTCGTGATTTTTGGGAGGATCACCGCTGGCATATTTGCTTTTCGTTAAACTCTCCGAAGAAATGGGAAAGGCGTGAAGGGTTCTTCAATTGATTCAAGATAAACTTGGGTAGAGTTCTTCTTATTTATTTTTGCCGAAGTCTAGTCCAAATCGACCTCATCTTAACATTCCTCAGTTTTTTTTTCCACGGTGTCTACAGCCGGTTTGTCAAACCTCTGAAATCGGACAAGAAAAAATTCTTCAATATGAGGAAAAATTTGGTGTCATGTACAGGGTGGGCAAAATCGGTTGTCTACTGAGGGGATCTCGAGAACTATAGCAGCTAGAGGAAAACGGTTGACACATTCACAGCTCTTTTTTCGGACTAATCCAAATCTGAAAACAGAATCGGCCTATCTTTTTTAGATTTCGAGTTATAAACAAAAATTGAGATTTTGACGATTCGGAAAAGTTCTCATAACTTTTTTGTCTTTGAAGTTACCAATCTGAAAATTGAACCTTATTAGGCACTTTCATACGTAGAATTTACTGACAAAGGATTTTTTTACAATTTAAAAATATCAAATTCAATAAAAGTTTGCATATAAAAAAATTAAAGTTTACCTAATGATTCGAAATGGAAACATTTTTTGAGCTCATCACTCATCAGTGGATTCTACGTAAAAAGTGCCTGTAGAAGGTTCAAGTTTCAGATTTGTAACTTCGAAGACAAAAAAATTATTATATTATATTAGAACTCTACGAAATTGTCAACCTCAAAAACGAAATATGGTAGGAGGCTACGGTTTTCATCATTTTTTGTTTCTCGGAAATGTGTCATCCGTTTTCTTTTAGCTGCTATAGTTCTCGAGATCCTCTCAGTAGACAACGAATTTTGCCCACCCTGTACAGGAGTAGGTACATTGTTGGAATGAAGTGTGCCACCAAGAGAATTTATTCAAAACGAAAAGGATGTTATTTAAGAAACTTTGCAGGAAAGTACAATGACGTTTACTGCATCTGATGTCATAATTTTGCTACTACTGTAAATTCAAAGTACAAATTACCAAAACAATCAAGTGTTAGGTTATGTTAATAGAAAAAAATAATCCAGTACACTCTATTAATTTCTCCTATTTCAAATCATTTGAAAACTTAACTTCGAAATAATGAGATCTTTTTAAATCGGCAAAAATTTACATAGTTCTCGTTCGAAACAAAAAAAAAGTTGAGAGTTGAAGAACAGAAGTAATAGGAAATATATGCCTTAAAAATCCCTTTGTTGTAAAGATATTTGGGTACCTATATTGAGATACCGAAGAAATTACCTTTCTGCACCACAAATTCTAAGAATCTAAACTGGTTTTTCTCCCTACGAGGGGAATCGATGAGTCAATTCCATCTGAAATAGTTTATACTGCCTCAATTCAACTTATACAAAATGGTTCTTATTTGAATTCCAATTGTTAACACTGTTTTTCAGTGAAGTACGATCGAAGATCGATCGTTGTCCACTTCATTCAGTCAGAAATTTCCCTCCGAACTTTTTGGCTCACCAGTTACATCAAACCCAAGGAAATCGGAAAAGTTATCAGAGAGGAGTAATTGAAACGAAGATTCGACAGAACTGGAGCCGTTGCGTAGCAATAATTTGAGACCGAAGTTCTTACTGCTCCAAACACGATGGGATAATTTTAGTTTTTGTTCAGTGTTTTTGTTTTCTTCTGGCTGGTCGGCATGAATTCGAAACTATCCAGATCATCTTTTTGCCGGAGTTCCACATAATAAATTGGTAGCAGAGAGGGAATCTGGTATTTCTTAAATTGCGGCTCGGTCGATTAAGCACATTAAAAGTTCGGCTTACAGAAATTGAGGTCGATTTACGTGATCCAATAATGTTGTTTCAACTCTCATAATTCACTTAGAAATCATCGAGCATTCAAAAACGAGGATGAAGGGTTCCTTTTATGTTCTTGAAATAAAGAATGAGAGTAATATATTACGAATGAGGAAGGAAAAATATGTCTCCTTTGGACTTAGTCGATAATAAAGAGGTCTTTATTTATTATTACATCTTCGCTCACGTTTTCGCAACAATAAGATTTGAATGCGAAATACAGATAAACGAATGTCACCCATACAGTGTTCTTCAGCAGGTTTTTCCAACTGAGTCTGTAGGAATAAAGTTTCCAACATCCAAACTTAACGCTGGGGAGTATACTCAACTGTGAGTTTAGGTCAGTAGAGTGGTGCCGACTAAAATCTATAGACCCTAAAGATTATAGAGTGAATGTAGACCTAACCTAACCAAATGTGTACATACGGACCATACTACTATAATCTTTGCTACAGAATCTAAGGAACACAAGAAGCCTTTCCACACCTACCTACCTCCTACTTATAAGGTGATATTCGCAGAGTAGGATTCACAAATCTCTTATCGTTTCGATATTATGGTTCTCTTCGAAAGAGAATCGTAAAAAAACAAAAAAGTGAAGCATTAAACCGAACAACGAAGGCTATTCATCGTTAAAGTCGAAAAATAATTGTCTAAATTTTGCTGCGCCACCATAAATCTCTCTGCGCTTTCCTAGAGGTTAAAGACATCCATATAATGCAATATTCCATTGATAAAATGCATTCAAATTCCTCATATCGCTTATGTATTTCCATGGTGAAAACTTTGCCAGACGAACAACATTTAAAATGCTATAAATATCACGAAACTTCTGGATACTTATCAGAGGTGTTCCTGTCTTGTTTGTCTGTTGGTTTTTGCATCTGCATTCGAAAAGTTCAAGATAAAAGTCCGAATTTTTATTAGTAGGAAATGAATAATTCAGCATGATGCCAACGATCATTGGCGCGTCAGAGGAGAATTTAAGATAATGGTAATACACTGAAATCCTTCCTGGATTAGGGTTGGCTAAAGAGGGTGAAAAAAACTTCCTCCCATCAACAGGAATTAACAAATATTGAATGAATAAAAATTAATAATAATAATAAATTAATCCGAATTAATGCATTAGAGGGGATAGTTCTCCCTGCGATTATGAAAATATTGAAACAAATCTTCAAGTAGTGTCCTTTTTGTACTATTGCAAGAAAAAACCTCGTCAGCAGAAATATTCGAAAAGTGTGACCTCATGTTTTCAGAAGAATTCCAAAGAATCATAAACCGTTGAGTTTTTACCTGAGGTATGGCATACTTTTGAAATCGCCATCAAATCAGCTACCGCTAGATTCTGGTGACTTGGACAGTCCTGAAACTTGGGACAGTTACCCCCTTGCAGATTTCTTTGTTTCTTACCATTTATGAGTGAAGGGACAAACTTATAAGATTGTGTGGCGTCTTTTCGGTTAGTTTAACAATTAGTTCCTGTTGAGTTTGCCGTGACCAGAGCGTTTGAATTGACAGAAAAAATTAACTAATTCAGGAGAGTAAAAGAGCGTTTTTTATGGCCCTTATGCTGTCTAGTGTCCTGTACATGTGTTTCACTTTGTGCAAGTGTAATCTTTTTTTCTGGATATGTGGGATATTGGGATATTAGATATGTCATGAAACAAGGTTGTTTACGAATCAAACGGCAACACGGATCTCATTTATTTTGTTGTTTCATAGGGTGACTTCGGACAATGCCGAAGCAGCAGCAGGAAATATGCCGATTTTTCGCGGGATATTATTATTTACGTTATTTCCACAAAGAAATCACCAAAGAATGAAAGAAATCAAAGTTCCCTAATTTTGTTTAGTTTTCTTTAATTTGATTTGCAATATATTTACTCTCGCTGTAATAAGGGTTTATCATTTAATTTCCTCACCGAATTCCAACTATACAATCACAAATTCCAATTTTTCAAAACTATACACCGACCAAAGTCACCTATTTCATTTGAGAGTTGAGAAATCAATAGATTTTGACTAGTGTCCCAAGCCTCCCAAATCGGTGGGTGACTTGGGACAAGTAGGTATATTTTATTTTTTTCAAGATTTATATCCAAATTGTCAATAGTATGAGTCATTAAGCATATTCGAACCCATTTTTCAGATAAAAATAGGTCACCGTTTTGAAAATATGACAAGTTGAATTCAACAATCGTCCCAAGTCACCCGAATCTACGGTATCCAACTATGCAAAGATATACTGACTGTATCATATGGAATAAGAAAGTAATTGGGATATTTTATCGTGAAAGTTCATTTTCGAAGTTGTTCGTCTAAGGCTATCTCGATGAATCACCCTCTATATCATCTCATTCTGTTAAAAATTGAAGTTGTTTCAATGTTTCAAACTTATATTCACAAGGAAAATTAAATTCTCCTTCTTTTTTTTCTAACAAATTTTTTTTGAATTGTACTGGATGAGAAAAAGTCTTTCTTGATTTATGCCTACTCAAAAGGTAGGTACTTTTTCCTGCCTTTTGCGTTGAATAAAATAAATAATTCAGCCTTACTCAAATACGAAATTCTACCTAACGGTAGGTTATAAATAAAAGAAATAATTACTGTTCTTCGAGTGTTTACCATACTCGTATATCTACATTCCTCGATATTCCTTCAGATAAAAGAATATGCAAAAACAGTTCAAATGTTTTTCAACATATCCTGGGCATGGATTAAGAATGTTTATTATGACCTACCTGCCAAACTTGACTAGAATTAACAAATCAATGCACCTGTATCAAAAGTGCCGGCTGCAGCAGTAGGTATTCAGGTCAGTACCCTGACAGGTCACGACGCCGGCGCCGGGCGTCATGGCCCGGTCATATTTTACTACGGGCAAAGTTTCAAACATCCCCCGTCTCAGCGCAGCTCCACGGCTTACTACGCTACGCGCGTGGGGGAAACTACATCAACACGTAAGGCTGAAATTCACCCCCTCATAAATATCACCTGGAGGTTTCCCCGACTCAGGAATTCAGCGGAATGCTGGACTTTCGTGTCGATGCACTCAGCCCCGCTCTCATTTCTAATTCATTTCGATGCTCCCGTACCATTTGCACAGCGAAAATTCACCCTTAACCGATTTGGGAACTTTTAAGCGGATGATCTTGGTTAGGGGGAAATCAATTCATCTTTTTTCGCAAGCAAAAAACAGAGTTCTTATACGTTTTCTGTTATAAGTAGGTAGAACCCTTATCAACAGGCAAAGGGAGAAAAGAGGTTTTGTATTTGCACAGTATATTTGTACGAGTGTCTCAAAAAAATATAGTTCTTATGGCCATGATTGGAAAATACACAATGAGTAAAAAGTAACGTACAAAATTCATAAGTATAAAGTAAAAACGAAAGGAGATAATTATGAAAGTTCTACGAGTAATGGAGGGTATTTGAGTCTTTTCAAATGGCAATACTGATTCTGGATTTTATAGATTTTAAAGAAGTTGCGTTACA
Organism: Coccinella septempunctata; assembly: GCF_907165205.1. Lineage (NCBI taxonomy): Eukaryota > Metazoa > Arthropoda > Insecta > Coleoptera > Coccinellidae > Coccinella > Coccinella septempunctata. The sequence goes on from NC_058194.1 coordinate 23,720,495, forward strand.
CTGCGATACTTTTGATATCTGAGATATCTGGGATAAGTGAATGTTTCTCTGGAGAGGAGTGTGAAAGCTGCAAGGCTAAAGTCATATCCTCCACAGCTCGCCAGAGTTCTATTGAACTCCAGTACCTGGGATGGCTTCAAGGAGGTTACCTTCTCATTTCTGCAAGTTTCTCTCCCAAAGGATTTTTTGTGTTGGCTAGCATTGGCGATACTTGTCACCAGGTAATCTGGAGTTTTATATTCCTCTCCTCAGAATCTGGACTTGCCATTTTCTGGTAGACCCTCTCTCATTGTGCTTTCTGAGACAATGTTCTGCAAGGAATCCAGTGAGGAAATTTAGCATATTATGGCTAAGATCAAGGTATTTTTTAATTCTCACAGTTAAAGTTCCCAAGGACTTGGAGTATTCCAGACTAAAAAAAAATCCTCCAGAGTAATTCTCTTTCGGTTTTTGGTTTTTTCCTTCTCCTGAAACTCTTTCTTGAATGCTGTATGCAGTTGGGTAGTGGAGAGATTTCTTAGTCCTCGCAAGGTTAAAGTTTTCAGGGAACTTTTTTGTGTGTTCCAGTCTCCGAAGAATTCTCCAAAGTAATCTTCTTTCGGTTTTTTCCTTTTCCTGAAACTCTTTTTGGTAGGTAGGCTGTAAGCAGTTGGAGGGTGGAAATATGGTTATACAGGGGCTAACCTTAAATAGGATAACTAAGAAAAAGAAGGGAAAACATATTGATTTGCAGTCAGTAAAGAAACTCGCAACATACAAAATTCATGCCACTCCAAATAATGGACACAAAATGCAGCCAATTCAGCAAATCTAAGTATGACTACAACATCCTGTGAACAACTACCAACCAATACTATGGAAGAAGTCAAATTACTCATGCTTATCGGAAAAGCTGCAAGCGTGTTGAAACAAATAATCGTTGCTTGTTTTCTTGAAGAGACAAGAGAATTTGAATGTTCTATCCGACGAAAAATATTATTAACTACTAAAATTTGCCGGGGCTGCTGAACAATTTTGCTGAGTGTTGAAATTGAAGAATTTGGAAGGTATTTGACGTGTCCTTCGCATCCGTAGTGTCGTGTAAGTCAGATATTCCATCCTGACTAGCTCAGATATTACATCCGGAGGGCTCATTTGACATGTGGCGTATTAGATGAACGGGAGATATCAAAGACAGACTGTAGAGTATAGTCAGCGGAATCTCGTTCACATTGGGGAAAAATGGAGAAAACACAATATCAGCCTTCAAGTTTTTTTATGTCAATTGCTCCTTCCATTAAGATATCCAATATCCAATATTCCAAATATGGATATCAATGAGTATATGTCGTATATGGCAAAGTCAGAGTCCCAAGAAAGTAGGAATAGCATTAAGATCGTGTTTACCTCTCTATAATGATTGTAGACCGACGTGAAGATTTCGAATTTTCTCCACTATTCACAACATCTCTCCATCTCTATGTTTAATATCAGAATAGTCTTCCTCATGCGATATTATAGAAGCAATGGGATTTTATTCGTATACTACGTTTCTACCAATTTAGCGGAACACAAAATCCTTCCAGCTTCGAGTTCCCTCGTTCCAATTTATATTAATTTCTACGAGAAAAACGGTTCAAAATAGGGCGATAAATAAAAGGGAACATTGAGGATCGTTACGGTCTACTTTGTGCTGCGCTAAGAACATTCCTCCGGTATAAAAGCGATTTCGACTGGATATGTTTTAACTGGGGGTTTATTCGGCTTGTTCAACTCCTTAAAATTCCCGATAAATTGCTATGAAATTGGCAGGATTTTTTTTGTCAGACCACAAACGGGGTGGCCCATATAAAACTGTTCAACCTAATATCGCCGTCGCCGTGAAGTTGAGGAAATATTTTCATGAAACAGAGGTTAATATTTATTTGGAGTGGGACATCTTTTGCTTCGAATGCATCCGTCTAAGAGGGGATCATATCATATAAAAATAAAAAAGCTATGAATAAAACAGCATATAATACTTTCCACGTTTCAAATTGAATAGTAATTTTATACCATGTTCTAGATTGAAAGAATATTTTTCGGAGGAAATTCAATATTCCATGATGAACTTTCACGCATATAACCTCAGTTGGAGCTCATCTCCATTTAATTAACCAGAATAGGTACACTTTGTGACAATTCCTATATTGTACAGTACGAACTGGAACGTTCGGGTCGTAGAAAGATAATATCTGATACATATTCAAACTCCAGATGCTTCTGATAGTTTCAAAACTATATTCATGTCCAGATTCTACCAGCAATTTTATTGAACGGACATGTGTTTTCACTGTTCCTGCTATTTTATGAAGCTTGTTCGAGTTGAATATTCAAGTGTATAAATACACGGGACTTTATGAATGCTGAATGTATTACATACTTGTTACAAGATGTTCATTCGCCATTTTGCAACTGTATGTTGCAGGCATAATTCATTCAGTCCTCAGTAGAAAATCATAGATTGAACGATCGAATTGACATATTTTTACCTAATTCATATAAGAAGCTCTTTTATCATATCAGCTTACCAAAAAAAACATAATTTTCAGGTCCTATTCAATTAATGTCATTTTGTATTTCTGTACTTTACAAATTATATTTGTGAATTTTAAGTGTTATTACTTTGTTTTAGTGCCCTGATGATGGAAATCTAATTTTTAAAACGTTAGCCAAATTGGAAGTTTGATTACTGTGAACCAGACCTTTTCACCACCAACCCATATACATCTTTCGTAATATTTACAAATCAACACTCAATAGAGAGCAGAGGATACCGAGTTATAGAATACCTTTCTTTTTTCAACAATTTATCATTTTCAGCAGGCGAAGAACAAAAATACTTCCTTAAAATTGGTAGCAACACAAAATTACTTTTAATAGAAGACTTTGCAATTCCCAGTATTTCATCATTTCAATATTCAATACGTGTTTTATTCTCAATAATATACAGGGTGTTTCCAAATTAGACGTGAACCTTGGAGGAGGTGTTAGTATCACTCATTTGCTGTGGTTTGAGCCATATTTATCAAAAATCAACAGTTTCCGATATGTGTTCTTGTGTTTTTCAAAAAATTTCTCACCTCACTTCATTTTTCGTCAATTTTTTTACGTTGAACAAGTTTGATTATAATTTTGGATTATTTTCATCATGATTTTCATGTTTGGGGCAGCATGAAAAAAAAATATATGAAAGGGAAATACATACACGTGCACAACTTGTGGAGAGAATAGACGAAGCAGCGAGAAGATTGAGAGTAAATTTCAGGCAGAAAGTAATTACTGAAGAAATTAAAAAGAGGGCACGTGCTTGTATAAAGAATGGCGGAGGTCATTTCGAACATAATTTATGAATACATTTCCTAATGAAATTTTGAGTTTAATTGCAATAAAAAAATATGTAATTCATTACTTTTCTTTCTTTACCTCAAATCAGAATCTGCTGAAATGAAACTAGTGCTTGCAATCTAACGAAAACTTTTTTAGGAAATAAAGAAGGGATTAGGCAAGTTTTTAAAATAATTCTTTCATGAAGAAATTTTGGAATTTCAAAGTTGCAGGCAAATTGATATTAAAAATTGATTTTACTTTTCTTCAAATAGCAACTTTTAAATCATCTTTTTTCATCATCTATTACAGGATAGTTTTGCTTTTTTCATACGAATCATATCTTTTTCTGATGAAAATAATCCAAAATTATAATCAAACTTGGTCAACGTAGAAAAAATCGACGAAAAATGAAATCAGGTGATAGATTTTTTGAAAAACACAAGGACTCAAATATCTCAGAAACTGTTGATTTTTGCTTAGCAATAAATATGGCTCAAACCACAGCAAATGAGTGACAATAACACCTCCTCCAAGGTTCACGTCTAATTTGGAATTTCTATGATAAAGTTCTTATTCCTTATGTATTTGGACAAATGTAGATAAATTTAAAAGACACATACCAAATCCTCATAGAAGAATCAAGCACTCAATGGAAAGACCCATTGCAATTTATCGATAGTTTAGTTTCGAGCATCTAGTGTCTTTTAGGTATTAGATAATGATTCATGAAAGTAATTGAATTTGGTTTATTAACAACTCACCCTCATCTAAAAAAATTTCAGAGCCAACCATTTAGTCCATCCGTTAGATCAACCAGTAAAATAATAATTTCTTTATGGATTAGTTTTGTTGATCTTGTTAGTAGTTAATTGTCAGAGCGAAGCACTAATTATGGAAAAGGATCTAACATATATAGCTCTAACCTCATAACATACAAGGTGTACCAAGTTCGAGGGCCTTTTAGACGTCTCTGGTGAACTGGACTTCTTGAAATCTGAAAATTTGGATCATGATATTGTTCTACATTATCAACTGAGCTGAAATCGAGGCTAAAATATTCTTGAAGCCTAAGCACTTTCAGTTATACAGGGAATGAACGTAATTTTTTTCTACTTTTTCTTTTCTGACATGATTTGAACAGAAATATATTCGAAATTGAATACTCTATCATATCAGAAACGAAAAAATAGAAAAAAAAATTGTTAAAAAATTTATTTCCAATCCCTGTATAACTGAAAGTGCTCACGCTTCAAGAATATTTTAGCTCAGTAGATAGATAATGTCGAACAATATCATAATCCGAATTTTCAGATTTCAAATAGGTCCAGTCTAATAGGCCCTCGAACTTGGTACACCCTGTATAATATAATAGTTTGATATTTATGGTTTTATGAATTAATTCAGTTTTTAACGAGAAAATTTTAAATAAATTCAATTCTAGCGTAAAATCCTTCACCCTGCAACCAAATTTCGAATAACCCACCCCTAATATTCGAAAAACTCCAATTTCGATCAACTTTGTCCCATATCTCGTGAATGAAAGGTCAAACAACGCTGAGAACTATTCAGGTTACGTCCCGATTTCGAACAGCACGTCATAAAGACATTACCGCGACCGCAGGTATTCCTAGGCATAAAAAAAATAGAGCGAACTAGGCGAAACGACAGAAATGGGTCACGCGACACGAAGATTTGGGCCTCGTGAAAGAAGGACGAGCCTCCGAAGTAGGTCTTGGATCTGCGGCCCATCATTTCGATCCACAGGTGCCATATCCGCGGATCTTTTTCTTCGTGCATTAAAGTTCAATCAACGGCAAAAACTGGGACGACCTGAGGGTAGGTCACAGGTGAACGACTCCGGAACTCGTCTAGTGGATATTCCCCGGTTGAGCTTGGCTTGTATACAATTCCGGGACGTTAGCAGGGCCATAAGGAATTGCGTTCAGCAGGCTCTTTGTTCAGGATGCCACTTGCGCATTCGAGCTTATGCCGCGGGCTAAATGTTGTATCGTTTATATCTGCCGATCGATTTTTAGTATTTTATCCCCATACAAAATCGGAACGCCTAATCAGGACAAATGGGTAGTCGGCACTATGCGGAATTATGAATGAACGAAATGGAAAGGCTTGAAAAAGGGGGCGATTGGAATTAAATAGTTGACATCGCTGAAAATGGAGAGAACGCTGAGAACAGGAGATATATCTCCTTGGCTGAGAAATAGTTAATTGTTCTTACTGATGAAGCCCATGAAGAATTTTGTAATTGGTTGTGGACATTGGTTTCAGTTTTAAATCTGAAGCGAGACCAAATTTAACATATTTTTGATACCAAAACAGAAGGGAGTTCTTCATTCTCAGTAACCCAGTACAAAAATTATCACTACAAGGCCAGAAGACGCATAGTTAAACTTCTAGATAATGAATTGTTCCTAAAGCTTGGTGGAAGAGACTAGATTGAAATTCTTCCCCGTTATAATATATTCATTAATGAATGTTTGTGTGAGTAATATTTAGATCTATTCGCCATATTAAAAAAGGAGCATGTCATACACGGATATATTGATAACTAGTTAGCATAAAAAAATATTGCGTTACCATAGCAACGAACAATAACTCATTAGAAGTGTCAGAGTGAAGTTTGAGGTCAAAAAAGTAAACCAGAGTTACAGAATAAATTAAAAGAAAGCAGATGAAATTGCGAAATTGTGAAAATCGAAAAATTGGAGTATCGAGCCATCATCAAGTACCTATATGTAAAAGGGTTAAGAGGTAAGCAGATTTACGAAGATATGCTTTGTAACGTGGTCACCTCGGAGAAAACTAATCTCGAGCGCCAGCTATTCTTTTCACTAGGAAGAATAGCAAACCTACCAGAGTAGCTGCTAGTCGGAAACAGAGTTCGCTGTTATCTAGGGTGGTAGCGATAACGAAGTAGTCAAAATCAAATTATGTACTAGTTTATTCACACCTTCGGAAACTGATTATATGTACAACGAAGATATGTGTAGGTATGAAATATGAGCGAATCGATCAGCAAACATACATTCGGGAAATTCTATCCGGGCACGAGCACTTTGCAAAGTTTATACCGGGCACAGTGAAAAATCAAAGGTTGTTCAATAAAATGCGCCAACCAGAACTGACGAAATGGATACTAAGGATGACCTCGCGAAGTGAACTGACTTGCTATACGGTATCGGGATGTAATTAATTGTATTTCTCCAGAAATGAAAAGAAACACAACCAGGGCGGATCTATTCGAGACTTTTACTCGCTACCTCAAGGGCTAACGCTCCATGACTGATAGCGAAGAAAAGGTCTATTTTTAGCGCAACTACGGGATTTCACTGACGACGAGCGGTATCTCTTATTCTCTACCCCAAGGGCTTACGCGCCATGACTGATAGAAGAGAAGAGATTTCGGATTCAACACTTATGACGCGGAACGCGAACAGGGGGGTTGACGGGACTTTCCCTTCAGTACCCCAAGGGCTTAAGCACCATGACTGATAGGGAAGGGAAAAGTCAGACTCGCGAAACAGGGTAAAGTACGATAAAATATAACAGAAAGCGATATAGTACAGCAGTGTCAAAGAAGTAACCGGTGTAGGTCTAATGAAGAAACTGAACGGTAAAGACAGGGACCTACGTACTTTATTTCAGGCACTCGCGGAAAACAAACGAAAACTAAAAATTAATTCCTAAGAGCACTAATACTTGCAACACAAAATTATTTATAAATTTGTTGAACGGCTTGTCGTGCACACAATTAAAGTCGAATCGCAGAAAAGTACGGAGCGTAAAAGAGTCAAAGTGAAAGAGCAGAAATCAAAAAGTGACCGTCGCGGGGGAAAATCTGCTAAAAAGTTTCGTGTCCAAAAATTTGCTGGAAAAGTTCTTTCTTCATTTTTTTGGTATTGCCATGGAGTAATCATGATTGATTTTTTGTTTAAAGGTAGAACAATAACTGAAGATTACTATTCGACATTACTGACCACTCTACGGGAAAAAAACAAAGGGAAACACGCAGAAAGCTACCCAAAGATGTTTTGTTTCTCTCTCTCTCTCTCATTTCTCTCAATTCGTGATTTAGGATTTGAATTACTAGAACACCCCCATTATTCACCAGATTTGTCCCCATCCGACTATCATATCTTTCCTCAACTGAAAAAGTTTTTCAAAGGTCGTAAATTTTCTTCCAACGAGGAGGTAATAAAAGCTGTGGAAATCTTGTTTGCAGAGCAAGAAGAAACATTTTTTTGAACGTCTAGAGCCTTGATTCCCAAAGTGGTCCAGGTGGACCCCCAGGGGTCTATGGAAGACTCGATGGGGGTCTACGTTGGCGTGACAAAAAAAAAGGGGTTCGCAGTTCGTAAGCGGGGATCCACGAAAATTTATCTGGTATCGATAGTGAAGAACTAAAATGTAGGTTTGACTTCACCTATCAACGTAGGCAGATAATATTTTGAGAGTAAGAGATTGCTCTTACATACTGATGAAGTACGCTGGTTATCGAAAGGTGCATGTTTAACAAGAATATAGATATCACTTTTTGAATCTGTTCTAGAGTTTTTGGATAGTAAAGATCCAGATTTAAAAAAAAACCTGATCAATTCGAAAGGAGACAGATTTGTTCAAAAAATTTAATGACCTCAACTTACAATAAAGGGATAGCCTCAATTTAATAAAAACAAAGGGTGTAATCTCAGCTTCTCTTGGAAAATTGAAATTTATGAAGCAAAATATTAGTCGGCGAGAATTTTCTCATTTCTCAAACTTGTCACAGGTAGAATGTCTTGATGAGGATATTCAGATATACGTTCAACATTTAATCGCCCTGAATGATGACTTTAAAATCAGATTTGAAGATATCTTGACAATAGAAATACCACCATGGATCATAAATCCATTTGATGAAACGGAAATGGGGGATTGTGTTATTACAAGAGGAGCTACTTGAACTCAGCATTGGAGGAGCTGAAGGTTAAATTCAAAAAGAGGGTATCAAACATTTTGGCTGCAGGCAGAAATACCCGAAAAATATCCTGGACTGGAATTGCGAGAAAGCTTCTGATAGCCTTTCCCTCGTCATATCTTGTCGAAAAAAGTGTCGTCACAAATCTTTCGACAAACGGAACGGATTGAATATAACAGAACGGGGAGATTTGCGGTTATTCCTAACAAAACTGAAGCAAAATATTGATAATTTGCTGTCAATCCATCAAGTACATACCTCCCATTAAAATTATGAGTATTTTGTCATTGTAGAAGTTATATTACGTTATTAATGTTTGATTTTAGTTATACTGTTATCATATTACAGTATAATATTCTCGATAATATTATTTGAAATTATTACATATTTGAATATTAGAGAAAATATAGGTACTATTTTTCTCCTTACCATCTCCGAATGGGGAGTTTTCTAAATAAAATAAAAGAGAATTGATTGATTCCTTGTGCTGTCAGTGAATGACGAAAAAGAAAAGTTGGATGGAATTACTTTTTTCATTGGCCAACTTTACTTTTCTGACAACCACTCACAGTACAATAAATCAATTAATCAACCAATTATTCTCAGATTTCTTTCGAGAACTGTTAATTCGCCTTAACGCAAATTTCTTTAGTTTGCTTTAGTCTTCACATTTTTTGTTTTGAGTTTTGGGAATATGGTAGAAATGTAGGCAGGGGGTCCACCGAAACTAGCAAAATTTTGAAAGTGGTCCATGAGAGAAAAAAGTTTGGGAACCTCTGGTCTAGAGAGTAGAGACATTGCAGGTTCTCTGTAATAAATGTATCCAATTAAGAGGATAATATGTTGAGTAATAAAATATTTTGACATTGAAATTATTACGGTTCTATAGTAGGCTAAGAATTTTTCAAAATATCCTCGTATTTACAAAAGAAAGAGATACAAAAACCCAACTGTCATCCAACTCAAGTAATGGAGAACCGCATCAATAATGGTGGATAATATTACGATTGCGCTGCTGCAAGTTTTGAGATCGTAATGAGTATGTACACAAATTTGTCGTAAATTTGATGAAAACTAAGTAAGGTTCAGTCCAACAGGACAAGTATAGGTATATTGTGGCGTAGGTACCCAAGTTTCAATGAAAGTGTACATTGTGGAGTAGGTACCAAAGCTCAGTTTGAATGAATGGAACTAATTCTATGTTGAATATTTTGACCATCAAACTAAACCGATCCGTTGAGGAAGGATTCGGATAAGATATCAAATAATACGAAGATTTTGACTGATTAAATGTGAATTATCAACATATGATGTGGAATGGTCCTTAACAATTATTTTGAGTATCAGGTGAAATAAATGATTTGTCCCCACGATTGTTCTTCGTCAGATTTAGACGCCGTATTGAAAACGAAGCGTTTCAAATTATTCGTCACTTATATTCACGAAGACTGAATGTTCGACCAACTGAAATGTTAGAGGAGAGCACCAACATTAAGTAAGATTGAATCCAACAGGTACACATTGTCGAGAACGAACAACGATTCTGCTTAGAGCATTATCAATATTCGAATACAATTTCCAATTCTTCATGTCGTCGAATATGTTCTGAATTTATTCCTCGCGTGACCTGTTTCCTGTTTCATCTAACCCACTTTTTGGAATAATGCAAACGTTCTTCGGGAATATGCTAAAAGAGAATTCAGATCCCTTATGCATGATTTTCAGGCAGGTATAATTTGAAGCGACAGCAGAATTCACATATTCCATTCTTCACAACTACCTACATTTGAATTTGAAATGAATTTTATATGGTTGATGTCATTTTTATTGAGCGAAAAACATTGTAGTTAGGGATGGAAGCAATAAATTCCAATGGCCATAAAAAATTGAGCAGCTCATTCCACATACACTCTACGGAATAGAATTCGAAGGATCAATGAGGATATGTTTGTAGCCATTAGATAATTTGGGAAATATAGTCTTAACAAGGCATGTGTATTTCATACATGTTAATACAGGGTCCTCATTACGGATTTTAATATCGCAGTTGGCGTTGAGATATTCTCTTTTTCTAGATTTTAATAATTTGTAATTTGTTTTTGATAGAGAATGTTCCAGAAATTAGAAAGACAATAATGAAAATGACAGTCCATGTCGAAAAACTATGGAATGGTGAAGAATAATTCATTTTCCACTGCGGTGTTACGATCATTGTACTTGATTCGATAATAATTTACTCCAGATGATTGGTTTTTTCATTATTCTTGGATACTTCTCATTTATTACAACGATGGAAATATTACCGGGTGCATCAGTGTAATGAAAGTCGTCTAGACGTTGAACGGTGAAAAATTGAACCGGACAATCGTTCTACAATGGCCGCTTCTGGTCAATAAATTTCGACTCTATGAGAGAACAGCAATATGCAATAAAATATAAATGACCGTTTCGGCCATATATTTCCTTCGCGGAAGACATAAAACCAAAAGTATGTAGTAATTAATCTGATTTTCGAATGAATCTGAGTTTTGGACGAATGAATTGAGGAGGCCCATTTGAAATGACCATTCACGTTCAATGGTGTGTGACAATTTCGTACGTTATTGTTGTCTGTTTAGAAAATTTGTCATTCTATACTTGCTGAGTTGCATCGATATTACAACGTCCCTCTAAAATAATGCATCCCAACATAACTCAGTTTGTATGTTATATTTTGGTTGGCAAACAATGGTCCTCACCTATTGAAGCCACGTTCCCCCTATACAGGGTGTGGTGTGGTGAATAATTGCGAAAAAAAGTCAAGAATAGTGTGGTCTTTCGTTTTATATTTTTCTTCTGTGCAACCTTTGTTCAAATACAGATATCTTAAGATTTCATGAGATCTACAAGGATATATTGAAAAATTCTTTGGCTGCTATAGAACCAAACAAAATTTCAATGTCAAAATATTTTATTACTCATCAAATTCTCTTCTTAATTGGATACATTTATAACAACGGACCTGCAACGTCTCTAGACCTTTCAAAAAAAAATGTTTCTTCTAGCTCTACAAACCAGACCTCTACAGCTTTTATTACCTCTTCGTTGGAAGAAAATTTACGACTTTTTTTTCAGTTGAGGAAAGAGATGATATTCGGATGGAGCCAAATCCGGTAAATAGGGGAGGTGTTCTAGTAATACAAACCCTAAATCACGAATTTTTTGCATGGCAACATGAGATTTGTGTGCAGGGGCGTTGTCCTGCAAAAACAAAACACCTTTGGATAGCTTTCCGGGTCTTTTTCTTCAATTTTTTTCCGTAGAGTGGTCAGTAATACCGAATCGTAATCTCCGGTTATTGTTCTACTCTTATCGAATAATCAACCATGATTACTCCATGGCAAACCCAAAAAACTGAAGAAAGAACTTTTCCAGCAGATTTTTTGACACGAAACTTCTTAGGTCTTGGAGAACCAGAGTGTCGCCATTCCATCGATTGTTGCTTTGTTTCTGGATCGTAGAAATGTACCCTAGTCTAATCCATAGTAACAATTCGGTTTAAGAAGGATACATCGTTTTCAAATCGAGCACAGATCGAACGCGATGCTTCTACCCTTGCACGCTTTTGGTCAACATTCAAACATTTGGGGATTCATTTTGCAGCAATTTTTCTCATGTCCAAATTGACATGAACTTTAAGATGAACGCGTTCGTATAAAATATTCAGTACTTCAGATATCCGTTTTAGCCCAATTCGACAGTCTGACAAAATCATGACACAGAAACTGGCCTTCCCGATCGGTCATCATCTTCAATTGAAAATTGACCTCTTTTGAAGCTTGCAGTCCAATTTTTCACGGTCGCATACGAAGGACATTGATCACCAAGTGTATTAAGCTTATCTTCGTAAATCTGCTTACCTCTAAACCCTTTTAAATACAGGTACTTGATGATGGCTCGATACTACAATTTTTCGATTTTCACAATTTCAGTTGACATCTTTCTTTTAATTTATTGAGTAACTCTGGTTTACTTTTTCGACCTCAAACTTCACACTGACACTTCTAATGAGTTATTTTTCGTTGCTATGGTAACGCAATATTATTTTTATGCATGGAACTGGTCTAGGCTAACAAGATATCAATACATCCTCGTATAAAGCTCCCTCCATATGGTTCATTTGTAGTGTCAGGGTGTATATTTCGTATCAGATGGAAGAATTTCGATAAATGAAAAGGACTTGGACCGCATGAAACCCTCTCTCGTTTCTGCTTAATCTGCTTTTTCACGCAAGGTTTAAGCAAACTTTGAGAGTCTGTTAGCGAGTTGTCTAGAGAATATAAGTAGCCTAGCAAGCTTATTAAAACTTGGGAGTGAAAGCTCATTTCGAATCGTGTATTTTCTTCATCCCCGCAATGAAAGCTGAAAACACATGAATATCACGAACAACACGCTTCGTATAATCGAATTTACTCAGCATTCACTGTTTGGGTTGTGGGGGAATATATTTCGGCCGAAATCTGGTGTGCATTTTATGAAGACTCTCAAGGAGATCTTTTTTGGGCATTCACAGACACTGTGCTTGTTGAGCTTATCCATCGATCATTACATTAACGTTCAAATGTTTCAGAAGCACACTATAAAAACTTCAATTCTTCATTGAAACTCACGACACTTGAGACAGAAATGACTAAATTTTCAACTTGAGCCAGTGTCTAAGTCCAATCCAATCAATATCTAAAGAATATAATCCGTTTATAGGTTGACATAAAAGATCATCAGCTGCCAGGAATAAAACTGAACTCCGAGAGGCAAAGGAGAAATTTAATATTTCAAATCCTATCATTTTCAACTTTATTATACCTCCAACTTCAACCTGAATATCGCTTTTAAGTGCTTTCTCCCTCAATCGACCTCAGCTCATCCTTAACTTCGATGAAAAGTCGTAAAATCCCAATGGAAAGTTATTTTTGCAGATTATGACGAATGGGGATGTAAGTCAGAAAACTCCTGATGACCGTTTGATTTCGTAAGGCGTCAAAAATGTCGTTACCATTTGTTCAAGGGTAGGGTATAACCTTAACCTTTGCATGATTCAAAAAGGTTTCACGTGCTTCACTGATGTGGGTGCAAATCATAATGAAGAATTATGTTGGGGCCGAGATCTTATGTGGTGCGCTACCTTATATTTCCATAAGCTTTCGTGCCAGTTCTCCATGGGGTGTAATAAGGAAAACGGAAATGGACAGCGGTATCTAGATTTGGGTCAGAGGATATGGAAACATATTTCGTCCCTATAATTTATTTTGTTCCCAGACGAAATTTCCAATCAGAATATGTCCGTTGGAACACGATGAATGATCCTAATTTTCATTTAGGGAAATTTTGTTTGTTTAGTACATGTTTTGAGATCGAACCAAAGCAACACATTACTTCACAAACTTTGGTTGTTGAACTATCAAGAAACCAACTTCATCAACACTAATGATGAAGAAAGAATTTCTGAACTGAGTGAGGATGGTCTTCAGCGAGGAAATGGATAAGTGCTAGAGTTTGCAATAGCGCTTGAACTGCTAAAACAGGCACCTGCATTCTGCAATATTCTGGAATTGAAGTGGATTGAGTTATAAACCCGGAATGACATAAGGCAGGATTGCATCCGTGGGATTTATATTGTTAGCTTTCGTTTAATAGTAGTTCGTGATGATATAATAAAATTATATAGATGCGCATAAAATGGTTGACCCTGAAACAGTTGCAGGATGGAAATTTACGAAATTGTCATTGCGTGAAATGAAAACCGTCATCCGAACTACGAAAAGAATTTCGAAGACCATCAAATGAGCCCAAATGTAAAATTTCATTCTCTCCCCTAAATTCCAAATGAAATTCCTGAAAGTTTAAGAAAATATCGTTCATCAAAATGACAGATTCAAATATCGGTATATTCACTATACTCCATTCAAATTTATTGTATTAGTCGGTTGGCCATGAAATAGTTTTAGTTTTTGTAACTAAAACGGAGTAAGGTTGGCACTCATGAAATGTCTTAAATGTCATAACGCCGTTGCCACAACTAATATCCATTTTTATTACGAAATTGCTGAAAGTGATTGAAAAAAGGTGTGCTATTTAGAATTCAGGTCCGCTCATTCAAATAGTTATACATACCATGATATTCTAAAATCAACAATACGTCAGACGGTAGCGAACAATATTCAATGTAAGAGAATTTAAATAGTGTTTAATCTGAATCTAAACGACTTATATTTCAGCTGAATATTTCCACAATCAGAAAGATTGTGAATAAAGAGCATGTCAAAGAATTTCCTTCCATTGGGAGAGCCAAAAAATTGGTGGCATTTGAGAATTTTATGTTTAAGTGAATTAATGCGAAAAGTTTACTACAGTATTTTCGATGAATGTCATCGTAGAATAAGTTCCCGAAAATTGATTTTTCGATTTTTCATTCGACTTGTGATAGACATTGCAAATGTCTTAAGGTACCAATAACTACCTAATTATTATTATTATATCAATGTATTAAGATGAACAGCCACAAATACACGCCAGTTTGTTCAAAGGTGAAGTTCATCTTGACTTGAAACTTCCTTTAATTCAGTAATTGATAACTTCTCGGTTTAAGGAACTGGATGAAAACACTTTGGATTCTTAGAGCGACGTTTCGGCGTTATATTTCGCCTTCCTCAGGCTACAATTATAGAAGAAATCAAAAAAACATCAATACATGGATGACTATGTGGCTAGAACAAACTTATATCGATATCTACATAAACAGATTACAGGAACTATTACAGATTTTTTCCTTTGATTCCTTTTACTCATATTGATGCAAGATGATTTTTGTTGAAGAATTTAAAATTCTTGTAATTATCTGTTAATTCCTTCGGGAGATATCCATTCCCAACCACTGCATCATATGCATTTCATCTTCGGGTTAATATTTTTGAAATCTACAACTGATGTAACGTATTCAAACTTTAGCCAAAGAAGATAACGAACATTAACTCTCGTCAAGCTAGTGCATATTATGATATTATACTGATCTCTTGTATTTTTCATTCAAATAACTGGATTTAGTATGCCTTCAATCAGTTTGTATAAACTTCAATTATGTTCGTCACATATTTTCCGAAGAGATTCAACATTGTGATAAAATACGCAATAACAGAAACTTTTACGTAGAACGGGCAACATAGCGTTGATTTAAAACCCAAAAATGTTCTGACAAGCGTCATAACCCCACATTTTCGTACTATACAGAGTGAAATGTGTCAAATTTCCATGGTCAACCGAGTGCTAAAATAAAAGTGAATGGATTATAGTAGAAATTCCTTGTTGCCCATTTACAATGTTTCTCGACTGTTATTGGTATGTCTCTCTGAAGGAGAAAGTAAAAAATTTTCATATTATCTAAGCTAAGACCAAATTTCATCCAAGACTCCCAAATGAAAAAATCAAAATGTAGACGGAAAATTTTCGTGACGAAAACGATCGCAATTTCCCTATCACTGTTGGAGTTGAAGCGTTATGAGTAATTGAGGTGGGAAATTATCAACCCCCGGATCAACGCTATCCAATTGGGAATTACGGATTCAACAGGTGCTTGAACATTCGTGTTAACTGAGCATATGTGCCGTACATTCCCGTATCCTGGCTGATTGCAACGTAGACTACTTTCGAAGGGTGGTAATTAGTCAGAACATGCAAGAATGCGACCACATACCATTCGTAGAAACTCCGAAATGCAGGGTTGGTGGTGCAGAAATAAAGACTCGAGAAGGTTGGCCCCATGATCCATTCATGCGGCCAATTCCCAGGGTAAAGAGGCACTACGAAAATTGGAACCGGGATTTGGGTGAAGTGGTATGAAACGGCTTTCGTTTCAGTATTGTTGAGGAATTTATTGTCCTGATAGATGCCTCAGTAAGAACGGCCTCTGAAATTTTGGTTCAAAACTCATATTTTATAAGGTTTTGGTCGATTTAGAGCGGGTTCCACAAACTTTGATTGCTCGATCAGTGGTATGACTGTCAATCGATTTCCAGAACAAATTCACTAAAGCTTTTTCATTTCTAGATATTCTGAAGTAAGAATTGAGAATCAATGGATGAACTTATATAGATCATAATTTGATGCTAGAATGATATTCTGAATGCTCATTACTGAATTATCGATTGAAATCAAATTGAAGTTTATTCGTCAATCAAGCGTTGATTTTCCGATCAAGATTTGTGAAACCGGGGGTTAGTATCCAAGATTCAATACACTCAATTAATTTTCTTCAAAGAGAAATCAACTCGTCGATTTTGTTAATCGATAACTAATTTTTGTTAAGATCTTCTCTTTAAAAAAAACACCCACCATTAAAAACACCTTGTATGCTGTATTCGTTAGTTCTCCTACATGAAGATCTTCAAATGATAAGTAACATTGGCGTATTTTTCTTTCCTATTATATATTTCTTTGTTCAAACTTGGCGTTTTTATGAAAATTTATTTATCAACTTTTTCAGTTCCATATCTGTAGAACTACCCCGTTTAGTTCTGGCTATACATGTGATCCATGAAGTTTCTTTCAATTTCTCCCAGAATATTTCTCTCTTATTTAGGAACATCCTGTAAAATTCCGATGGAAAAACAGAAAATTATATTGTGCTCATGAAGGAGCCCTTTAATGAGAAAAATTTCATTCCCCTCCGAAATTGCGAACTTGGAAACGACCAAGGGTGGCGACAAAATGATTTGTTGTTGTATATTTATTCCGCAGCATGAAAATTCAGAGCATGTTCCGAACACTAGTGAACGGTCGATGTTGAATACTCCGCTGTATGGAATACTAAAATGTTTATCTGCAGGATTCTAATAGAATTTCTGTACTTCTTTGCTACTGAATTGATTCGGTTTATACCGCAGCTCCAGAGACCCGATTCTGCTGGAAAGAAAAATATACCATGGAAAAACATCACAGTTTTGTTTTTCAAACGCCTCATAGTTGGCTCGGATCGGATGTGAGTGAATTCACTCTGTATGAACTTTCTAGTTGACGGAATTTTAAATTTGTTCTTCGAATGGAAATGTCAAATCATTCAGAAAAGAAGAAAATATTCAATAAGCAAGCTGAGTGTATAAAGGAAAATCCATACATCGTTGAAACTGTCGCAAAATTTCAACGATAGTATTTCCGCAAATTTTAACAAGAAAAAACGAATTGAATTCCAACATCTTGAAAAAATTATTGAGTTTTCTCATTCGTGAATAGATTTTCATTCTTTTATTTTTCATCTACTTTCAAATAATTGTTTGAAATGTCAGATTAGACCTTTCTCCTCTTCTGCTTGAATTGATCCTTCGTTATGTGGTAAAGTGGCAATAAAAAACATTCTCATGTAGTCAAGTGAAGTCCTACAGTATTACATTTTCTCCGCAGATTGTCACTGACACGTGAATCCATTCATTTTCAGAATAGCCCATTAGATGAACTCACTCAAGGCTGTTATTTAAGCCTATGTATGACTAAACTCACAAAAACTGCGATGTCAGGTCGTTGCAATGAGAATTTGGGCCTATTCTCGAAGCCATCAACCCGGCTGCTATTGCAGTGGTGTAGTCCTGAGCTCCATCGTTGAGAACTCCAATTTGCTCGTTATCGCAATGAAAAAGTCCTTTCGGATTGGGGATCTCTGAAGGGGCTGGATATTTATGGCTCAATATCGTAACTTTTGTCGTTATGAATCCCATCATAATACTCCCAAACAGATTCTAAAAAAGGTGTTCCTTCCAAAACAAGATTTTAACAACATAACAGGCCATTTCCGAGATGTTTCCAAAGAAAACATGAAGAACTACAGAATTGTTAAGATTGATTGCGCCTTTGATGTATAAATATATCCACAATGACTATGTGGAATAGAATGCGAATGCAGCTACAATATAGGAAAATATTGTTGCGTTATTGTAATGTAGTTCTTGCTCATACACAATAAATCATTTTCAATTCGGATTGCGCATTCAGTGAAGACGTATCGTATTTTATGAAATATATTGGGGATATCAGGATATTGTACAAAATATGAGAATTTCAGCTATGTCCATACACATCGATGCCAGGTCATATAAGAAGGCGTGGTTTTTGGACCATCTATGTACCACTTTAGGTATTTGCCATGAGATTTTGGGTGGTGTAGACAGAGTATGGTATGAAGGTTTAATATATAAGATGAGATGTGCTGGATATTCGATCAAAATATACAAGTTGATCAGGAATTATCTCAAAAATAGAAGATTTTACTTGAAAGTGGAAGGAGAATGCTCCACAACAAGATATAGAGGCTGGAGTACCCCAAGGGTCAGTACTTGGGCAACTTCTGTACAACATATACATTCACGATATTCCGAAGAATCCAAGAACCATGCTAACGTTATATGCTGACGACACAGGCATAGCAACTCGACACCGCAACCAAGAAGTAATAGAACGAGTTTTATAAGAAACGATTAACGAAACAAATGACTGGTGGATAAAGTGGAAAATCATGCTCAATGGACAAAAGAACCAAGTAATATTACTACAAAAGAGAAAACTGCGACCCACAACGAATCTAGAAGTTGACGGCGAAGAAATCGATTGGAAAAATGAAGCCGAATATTTAGGAATAACGCTTGACAAAGGACTTACTCGGAACAGTCATATCAAACAAGCAATCGACAAAACGAAAGCAGCGATGAATAGACTCTACCCTCTGATAGGAAGAAGAAGCCACATATCAAAAGAATTCAGGCCACTGAAGCACAAGCTGCTACGATGTGCAATAGGCCATTTCCGAGATGTCTTGGTTTGTCAGGAATAGTCATATTTATAGGGACCTAAAATGTAAAACCATAACGGAATTCCTGAACAGAAAAGCAGAGCAATTATTCGAAACAGCGAAAAACCATCCGAATTAAGAACTCAGGATACCAGTGGACTACGACCCAGGGGAAGACAAAAGGAGAATGCGAATTAACCGAAGAAGACCAAGAGATCAATTAAAAAGAGATTAAAATAAGCATAGAAATTTATTGAAAAATCCAATAAAGTGTTATCCAATAGAGGATAAACACATAAATCCCAGCATGATAATGTGCGAGAAGAAAACCGACTAATAGAAGATTCAAGAAGCAGTTTTTAGAGGGTCTCGAGCTCAGGAGAGTGAGAATCCCCACACTTGTTCCCCCTCAGGAGAAGGTGGTTCGTCTGACTTGCAGATTTTCCCCCTGCTACACCAAAAAAAAATGGGAGGTGCATTCCTTTTCCCATTCGTTCCATTTTGATATCACACATGGTTGAAATCCTTCTTAATGCTTCCTTTTCTGATCAAAATATCACTAGGTAGGTTCGCTGATACGACCATCTCGGAGGAGAAAAGGAGAAAAGGATCGTGTAGGGTTTGAGACGGTCAGAAAAATCATCTGGAATATTACGCCTTAGAGTCAGTCAGTCGGCCAAATAGGTAGATAGAGACTTAGAAAGGAGTTCAGGATCAAAAAAGTTTAGACGAAGTAAAACGTCATGTATATGACGTGATAGCAGAGAAAAAGGTTATTCTTTGATTGATATATCAAGAGAACGTTTCCTGGTACCCTCAAAGAACACCCAGCTTTATAACATAGGAAGAACCAATAATGGTTAGGGTCTCTTTCAAGGGTTGTAGCATCTTCAGTAAGCGGTTTGGGACATGAATTCATCAAACAAAGAGCACGTTTTTTTGGTATTCTCTCATATCTAGAAATATTGCTCGACATTTCCGAATCACAATGTCTAAATATTTTCCCTTCATGTTTCAGCGATTTAATCGAATTTTGGGCATCGAATAAATCCCTCGCTCGCATCAAAAGACCCACTGTCCCCGGCAATGTTCAACGGCGCTGTTCTTCAACGTCAGATAAATGGGATCTAATAGATACCAGGGGTCACAACGCTACCCGGCGCCTTTTTCAGGAAGGAGTGTCAATCTTCACCCGGGCTTATCTGTAGGTGAAGTGGAGTTGACATGATTAATCTACAATAAATGAACATTAAGGAAATGAAACCGAGGTCGACGAACTTGAGGCTCCCCGAATCGTTTTGCGTGATATGACGTTGGTGGATCCTACTGAAAATAATGAGTTTTGTCGCCGCTTATCTCGAAGTGAATCCATTCAAAGTCTTTCGAATTGGGTGCGCTTGATGAATAGAGAAAACAGATAAACTCCACTGATTTCAAAGGAAATCATTGGATCAATCATTTAATTGATATATAAGTCAAGTAGTTATTTATGACCTAAGGACGAAAAACTGCCTATTATAGTCAAGTCTGCAAGCAGGCGCGGCAATGGACATTTTTTCGTCGACCACTTCATAACTTAGTGGATGTTTGCTGGCCTCGGCTACGTCGCCGTAGTTTCCAATTCCCCCCGTGAGGGAATGTTACTGATATCCATGTCCCTATCACTAGCCATTCTTGATTATTATGAACAATAATAATCAAACCACTCTCTTGATATATTGTGAAGGATTCCGCAAAGAATTACATATAGTCTTCTTGATGTCCTTTGATTTAATTGAAATAATGTTTGTGGCTTGTGGATTAAAAAAAAAAGAATTACTTTGACTGCAGCCAATAACAGTTATCCCAGGAACTTGAACTCCATTCACTTTTATTTAAGCACTCGGTTGGCCATGCAAATTTGACACATTCTACTCTGTATAGAACGAAAATGTGGGGTTATGACGCTTGTCAAAACATTTTTGGGTTTTAAATCAGCGCTATGTGGTCCGTTCTACGTAAAAGTCTCAGTAATATACCTAATATGCAGCAGCTTGAGGAGAGTTAATGTAATCTCCTCTGGCTAAAGGTTGAATGCGTTATATCAGTTGTAGATTTCAAAGAAATCAACCCGAAGATGAAATGCATATGATGCAATGGTTGAGAATGGGTATCTCTCGAAAGAATTGACGGATTATTACAAGAATGTTAAATTATTCAAGAAAAATCATCTTTTAACAAGAATTTCACATGAATTAACAATTAACAGAACAACTGGCTCGTATTTATGGCTGTTTATTTTTGATACTTTGATATTATAATAATAATAAGTATATATTTATTGATCCCTTAAGACATTTTTAATGTAAGGACAAGTCAAATGAAAAATATAAAAATTAATTTTTTGGAACTCATTCTACGTTGACATTAATCGAAAATCCTAGAGAAATTTTTCGCATTTGTTCACCCTAAAATAAATTTCTGAAATGGCACCACTATTTTGAGTCTCCCAATAGAAGGAAATTCTTTGTCATCCTCTTGATTAGCAATCTTTCTGATTGTGGGAACATTCAGCTAAAATGAAGATGAAGATGAAGATAAAACATAATTTAAATTCACTTACATTGAACATGTTTGCTACCGTCTGATATACTGTATATAATAATGATGCTAAATATTCCTAATAGCACTTCATGAAACTCTGTCAACTGTCTTTTTCCATAACTTTCGGCATTTTTGTAATATTTACGTCCAGTTTCATAATCAAACCTAAAGTCCCTTTAATTTTAAAGCTTCCTTTAACCGTACTAAAAATAAAAGTGAAGGAAGCTTTAAGCTTACAGTGTCTTTAAATTCCGTTATGAAACTGGACGTAATTGATATTAGTTGTGGCAACGACGTTATAACATTAACGACATTTCATGAGTGCCAACCTTACTCCGTTCTAGTTGACGACAGTGGTCGAAAAGTGTTTACGGACCAAAAGTGTCGACTGACGTAAAATTTTCTTCATCCTTCAATTTTGTTCAAGTCGACGAAAAATATGATTTTCAAACTTGTTAAAGTTTTCAGTGACATACATGCAACATTTATGTCTTTTCTCTTCAATATCAAGAAAAATATCATCTTTCAGTATTATAGAAATCAATTGGGAATTCTTTGTTTTAGTTATTGCTGGTAACTGTTGACTGGAAAATTGCGAGCATTTTCTATAAAATAGTAAATACTGAAGATGTGAATTCTGTACGTTAACTTCAACCCACTATGTAAAAACCTCGATCAAACCCACAATCAAAAACTCCCTATTCAAGTCAACGTTTTCCATATGTTTCCTCAGGATAATTTGAATAATAGCAACCATAATGAGTTCACATTTCAACGAAGCTTGAGAGAAAACTGCACCGACTTCCTAATAATAAAAGCGCATAGTAAATTTTGCGCCATTGCGATTTGCTGATCGAATTTTTATGACCCTCCTGCGAAATCATTCGCGAAGCACCATCTGCTTCCTTTCCTCGTTGAAATGATAAAACATTGAAGAAATCCATCAGATGCTTATGACATCGCAATTTTTCCCCTGAGTGAAACCGGTAACGCACCTGGAATTAATTCATAAATCAGCTGATTGATGCTATTTCGCGAACCCCGTCTAGGTTCACGTAAGGAGTATGACCTGGGTCATCCAAAACCAGGTCATAGCAGGCCGTCTTAGGTAGGACGTTGAACTTACGCTAGAGCCCGACCTCTTGCGTTCCATTTGTGCAGTTACCTGTTTCCAGGTAGAACTTTCCATATGGACGGTCTTGCTGAGGGGAAAATATTATAAGGGGTGTTCTTAGATTGGAGGCATAAACGAAGAGAGGAGGTTCATTTTAAGAAAAAAAAGTTTCATAAACATGGGACCGCAAACGATTCGTTTTCGAGATACAGGGTGTTAAAGTTTTAATTTTTCTCTTATAGTAGGGGAGACCGGGAGACTTGCTCAGGTAGGAGACTTGAACCACCTCAAATATTTCAATTTAAATTTCCTGCTACCGGTATCGTGAATAGCTTGCGACAAACTCGTAACAAGGCACAACTAGTGGCGGCTCCATTTGGGCCGCTATCAGAATAGTTTGGGAGTGAGAGGGTTGAACGTGATATTGTTGTTAGGAAGTAAGAAATTGAATAGTTTTTGATTATTACATTGTCTGAAAAGTTTAGTAGGTGCGTGGTGTTATTTAGTTTTATGGCTTTCATTGTTTAATATTGTTTTACAAACGATGCCTTTTTAATAATAGTTGTATTATTATTATTATGTACTCAAAATGTTCATCTCACGATCATTCTGCTATTATCTATCGTTACCCATTTGGACATGATATCTTCACGCAAAAAAAAGAGTTGCTACTATTTAAAGATGCAACTTGAGTGGCTTCAGAGTGAACAGGGGTCCAACTCTACCGGACTTTCCACATCTATCTACACTTCACATGATATTCATCTGAAATTTGGCATAAATATTATAATTGATACTGCACACCATATGACATGCCAGTTTCGATAGCAAAACTACATGGTGATATTTTTTCTGGAACACTCTGTCCCCTGTTTACCTCCAGAACTTTTTTTATTGAGCCACTGTTAACTTTTTGAGAATTCTGGGGGTGCTCAAATCAGTTGAAAGGTCTCAAATTTGTTCTCAATAAAAATTGCCCAACATTAGTTTCATCAATTACTGGTGATCAGATTACTTCAAAAGGTAAAATAAAATGGTGATTATGTTTATAATGATGAGGTGCGTTGCTAAAGAAACAATTCTAGCTTTCTTGTTAATGATATTGGTTTAAGTTAGAATTCATTACTGTTAAATTAGTTTCTTTGTCTTCGAGTCAACTTCATATAGGATATTTCAATGAGATGGAGTTTTGGAGGAAAATTGCACGTATTTTCCAGAACGATAGCGTTTCTAACTGAGTAAGGCCCGGTACTTTCACGTGCGAATAACTAAATTTATTCGAGATAAGTCTTATTCTTAGGCCCGGTACTTTCACCTTCGAATAAATTTTATTCACTGTCAATAAGTATCTGTCGAATAATTTCCTATCTGAAGGATACCTTATTTCGGTGCTTCAAATGAAATTATTTGACGAAATATAATTCTATGAAAGCACGGTGTACTACTTTTCACTGATTAATGTAAAATAAGACACCGCATTCTAGAAATTGTTATAATTCCAACTAGAAAGCAAATATTTCGTGAAAATCACACAAAGAATAACCATATATCAAGAATCCAAAAAGTTCAGCCAATAATGACGTACCAATATTCGATCTATGACAAATAAACTCTTATTATCAAGTTTCAATGACAGATTTATTGGATGAATAACACTATCTGTAACTGAAAAGACAGCATTTTTACTTATTCTATGAATAAGACTTATCTATTGAATAAATTTATTAATTCGCATGTGAAAGTACCGGCCCTTAGAATGGGTAAAAATGCAGTCTTTTCAGTTTCAGATAGTGTTATTCATCGAATAAATCTGTCATTGAAACTTAATTAAAAGAGTTTATTTGTCATAGATCGAATATCGGTACATCATTATTGGTTGAATTTTTTAGATTCTTGATATATGGTTATTCTTTGTGTGATTTTCACGAAATATTTGCTTTCTAGTTGGAATTATGACAATTTCTACAATGCGGTGTCTTATTTTACATTAATCAGTGAAAAGTAGGTTACCGTTTTTTCATACAATTGTTATTCGTTAAATAATTTCATCTGAAAGCACCGAAATAAGATATCCTTCAA